>NC_056725.1:1936862226-1936949243 GCF_019279795.1 Protopterus annectens | reverse complement strand
TTTAGATATAGTTCAAGAACTATATAAAACAAACATATTTAGAAAGAAAATTACTTCAAAAATTATTTTTTTAAGTAATTAATTCCTGTCAGTGTAATGAAATTGGTGGAGCTGAAGAAATCTGCTGCTATCCTGTGTTCATCCTTGGCCACGCCCCCTCTCTATAATCTTTCTAAGTTCCATATTGTCATTGGTGTATTTCAGCAAGAATCTGACCCTGTTGTCATATTTGATGTCTTGTGTGGGTAATGGAGCCCAGGTCTTTTTAATCGGTCTCCTGACTGTTGGATGAATCACAGATGTTTGTATACTACTGTTCATAGGCTTAATAATGTCATTCTTTATCTCCCTGATCAGGGTAGGTGTATATCCCCTCTCTAAGAATAGGTTCTCCATAACATCAGCCTCTTTTTTCAGCATCTCATAGTCTTTACATAATTTTGTCAACCTGACAAACTGACTCTTGACTACACCTGCAAACACATGTCTGGGATGCATGCTGTTGAAATCTAAAAGTGCATTTCTCCAGCATGGTTTTCTAAACAATCTCGAGACCAAACTATGTTGTGTGTTAAAATATAGATTCACATCTAGAAAGTCAATATTGTCGGTTGAATAATCTGCTGTGAATCTTAAGAAGTTTGTGGTGGATTCTAGATAGTTTAAAAAGGCCTGAAATTCTACCTTAGTGCCCAACCAAACGATGACTACATCATCCACAAATCTTCTATATAAATGTATCTTACTGATCCAGTTACTATTGAACACATGTTGTTGCTCCCAAAAGTGCAAGACTAGATTTGCATAAGTATTTGCCCATGGCGACACCCCATGTCTGCAAATAATGTTTGCTGTTAAACATAAACACGTTGTTGCATAGAACCATTTCTAGTAATTGGCTCAATAATATCTGTCTATCCACACTGAACATCGAATCTTTAACCATTAGTTCCCTGATGGCTTGAAGGCCATATTCATTAGGTATACATGTGAATAAATTGCATACGTCTAGTGTCACTAAAAGTACTTCTTCCAATTGCATTAAATCCCTCTGGACTGATTCTATATCCCTTAGCAATTGATGTGTGTCACTTAAGATAATGGGATTAATTTCTACTAAAGGTCTCAGCATTTTCTCTATAAATACTGAGATATTGTAGGTGGCCCAGCCTCTCCCTGAAACAATGGGGCGCATGGGAATGGGGGCTACCTTCTTGTGTATTTTCGGTAGACCCTTCAAACATGGGATGAGTGGATGCTTGATGTGCAGGAATTCATATGTCTCGCAACTAATTTGCCTGCACATCAGCATGTCTTATAAATTATCCTGCATATTGTCAATGATTCTACTCACCTCATCCTTATGTAAACTCTTATAAGTATCCGTGTCATGCAGTGACATTTCTATGTTGTTAATATATACAGATTTATCTAACAACACTATGCCCCCTCCTTTGTCGGCTGGAGTAATCCCAATTTCCGTGTTAGAGCGCAAATTGCGCAAGGAATCCCATTCTCCATTACTTAAATTTCTATTTGAATAATGTAAATACAAATCTTTTTCACACAATTTGATAAAACAGTCCATTGCTGGAGGTAGCATTGGTGAAAAAGTACTCTTGGTTTTCAAAAAATCTGCATTAACTGGTATGTTGGAAGTATTATTCTTAGGGTTAATATCATTTTTGTCTTTGAAAAAGACCTTTAACGCTACTTTTCTAGCAAACAGTCTTAGATCATTAAATGTCTCGTGTAGATGACTAGGTTGTGAGGGGATGAATTTCAGCCCCTTGTTGAGTAGCGATAAATCAGACTTAGACAAATTGCATTTCGAAAAATTGTAAACCAAAGAAGTCAATTCCACATTTTTTTCTGTTGCCCGTACCTGTCTTGTGAATATTTATGTTTCCTGGGTCCCCTGCTCTGCGACCTCCCTCTGGTGAATCTGTCCAGCTTGATAGGAAAAGGAGCATCTTTAGATGCTGGAACTTGCGTAACTTGTGTGGTTCGTCTAATGGCTCCCGCTCGCTGTTGATCATTTGATTCATGTAATGCGAGTTGGTTTGGAGGCGGGGTTCCCAGATCTGGCGCTTCTGTGACGTTGGCAGAAGTGGAATTCACTGTGTCCATAGGAACTGCCGAAGCTAAGAGAGTCTGCGCAAAATTCAAATTAACTTCATTGCTAAAAGATGACTTCTGACTGCATTAGTTAGATGCATTTTTATGTTTTCATGTTTTAATATAAGAAATGCACATTGTCACTTTAAAATTTTTTTAAACTTGGTTACTTAATGAGGTTAATTAGATCAATTAAGGCAGTTGTCTTTGATATAAAAAAGCAGAAGATTTATTACTATTTAGATCTGATGAAGCGTGCATGAAGCACGCGAAAGCGCTCATCTTTTGGTTTCCTTAATAAAGCTGATTTATATCCAAAGCTGGACTATTCGTGGTGTATCCTGCAGTTTACTATTTATCATAAACTATATTGTCTGATGGTGCAGAACCTTGATCAAGTTGTTACACAAGATGCATATGTGGTACCTGTTCCAGTGATGCACACAGTACATACATAGCTGTTTGACAACATTAATGGCATGGGTAATATTCGTGACAGTGTTAGTTTTATATATATATATATATATATATATATATATATATATAGATAAATAGATAGACATACATACATATGCCACGCACACCAGTCATCTAGGCTGTATTGATCATAATGTCACATACACGCATAGCAGTGTCCCTCCTAACACCTCCAGCAGATGTCTCAGTGCCAGGACAGTGTGCGTGATTACCCTCATAGAGTGCAGACATGTCATTCAAGTTGTACAAGTATGTTTGTGCAGAACCATCTCTGATCACTCTAAATCACATATGTTATTCAAGAAAGATGGTATTATTGGTGGTATTATTCTGTGTTTGACTATAAGTATGCTGGCTTCTTTTAATGTTGTCCATGAGTCTTTAAATGCATCTCACTTGCCGCAGACCTCTTCTGAGATTACACTTATATTCAGGAAAATCAGTTTGCACGGCTTCACAATATGCACCCTACCCCATCTGTATATAACATCCCTGATAGATGTCCTCTGCATTGTTCATGTAAGGATGCTTATCTCACAAAGATATCTTCCGTATTGTTATGTCACCTTGTGTGACAGTCACATAATATACATCTTCACTGTGCAGTCCGTACTGTACCATACTGACAAGTGATTAAGGTTGCTGCTACAACTGTCTTCCATTGACATGCCCTCATCTGGTGTACATTAGGTTGTTTCACCTGTCCTCTTTTCCTGTGTTCATTCAATACACACACCTTCCCTGATTGAACACCACAACAACTAGGAATACAAGTACTGAGAAGAAGCAGAAGGGTAAATCAAGAATCAGACACTAACATTAAATGATGTAAGCGCTTTTTTCCGTATTTATTAAAACAAACTTCTTCAGACATCAAGAGCAAATTAAAGAACACAGTTTAAATAGCCCCCCATTAAATCATGTGACCCATAAGGAAATTACATCACTGAACCAAATCTTTAGAAACAGCACCATTTTGTGGTTCAAAAACTGAACTACAACTAACTAAACAGTCAATTCATTCATAAAAGTACCTGGGTATCATATAACATGATAAAACAGAAAACACATTAAATTGAAATACAACCATAAAAACCATCACATATAAAACTTAAGACCAAAAATATTGCTTATCCAGTGCTTATTAATGTGTTTTCTGTTTTATCATATTATATGATTTAATGGTTCAAAGGTTTATAGGTTCATAGGTTGGTACTAGCCTATCGGCCCTAGGGCCTATACAAGCCTAGCCATAACAATTCCCTGGATATTTCTTCCCACAATATTTACTTCCCTGGACCCCTGTCTAGCAAGATGACTGACGTGATCCCTGGGGTGAATTTCCTATCTCCCATCCAATCATCAAGGTTCCTTTTGAAGAGGGCCAAGGAGGCACTCTGCTTGACATGTATGGGCAGTCTATTCCAGAGTATGGGGAGTCTCTGGGTCAGGAACCTATCCGTCCAGCATCCCTCCAGCATGTTTTGTTCATTGTGATGACAAGGTTTAGATCCCTGGAGCGTGTGGCTCTGAGGGATTGGGATTTCTTTAAGTGGAGCATGTCCAACAGCTCAGGGTTTGACATGGCCTTGTATGTTAAGCAGAGATCGCCTGAGTAGACGATATGCCACAGAGTATAGCTGGAGTTTTTTTAGACGGTCAGCATAGGGCATCTGCTTTAGGCCTGTGATTCTTTTAGTGAGGTATTGCTGGGGCCTTCCACCTGTTGCAGATGTCTTGTGAGGTACATACCAAACGGGGAGCTGTACTCTATAATGGGTTTAATGAGGGATGAGTACAGTGGGACAATGAACTCCTTTTTTTCTGGTTGAAAAGCCCTTAGTGATGAGGTGTGCCACATAGAAGGATTTCCTGACTGCTGTGGCAATGTTGTTATCGAAGGTGAGACCACTGTCCACCTGTGTCCCTAAGTCTTTCATCACACTTTCAGTGTTTAGTGTACTGCCACCTATGTGGTAATTCATGGGCACATGGTTTTTACCAAAGGGGTTAACTACACATTTCTTGGCATTAAACATGAGCCCATGGCTCTGGCACCAAGCATCTGTTTCTGTAAGGCCCTTTTGTAGAATATCCACATCATTTGGGGATTCAATAATGGCTCCTAGTTTGCATTTATCTGCAAACTTTGTTAGCCAGACTCTCTTAGTGTTGGCCTGTATGTCAGAGAAGTAGATGCCAAACAAGAGCAGTCCCAGGACTGAACCATGTGGTACTCCACTTGTCACTTGTCTGGAGCTGGATTTGGAGTTGGCTGCTTTTACAGTCTGTTTTCTGTCAGTAAGCCAGTTGGCAACCCATCGAGTGACGTAGGGATTTATGCCCAGCTTAGTAAGTTTATCTATGATTCCAGAGTGGGGGATGGTGTCAAAGGCCTTGGCGAGGTCCAGATAGGCTGTGTGGACCACTTTTCCCTTGTCCACAGCTCTGGAGACTGATTTAAAGAAGTCAATCAGGTTCAGGAGATAAGATCGGCCCTTCACAAACCCACACTGGGTAGGGTCCAGTGTTTGAAGGTTGCCAATGTCTTTGTTTATAAGTTCCATGATAATGTGTTCCATGCCCTTGCAGATCAGGCTCATCATACTGATGGGACAGTAGTTCCCTGGATCCAAGGTGGATCCCCCCTTGTGGAGTGGGATAACTGTAGCTGTGTGCCACTCAGTGGGCACGAAGCCTGAGGTGAGGCTATGATTAAAAATGACACTTATGTGAGGTGCCAGTTAATTTTGTTGTTCATGTAGTACACAGCCCGAGATGTCATCTGGTCCCATGGATGCTGTATTCGTAGCTTTGGAGAGTGTGGTTTCTACATGAGTGGCCTTGATTACCAGAATTTGGCAATCTTTTGGTATTGAGATGGGCCCTTTAGGGGGTGAGGGGGGGGGTGAAGTTGGCACTAAATATATTTGCCAGGATATTGGCAATATCCTTGGGATCAGTATATTTAATGCCATTCTGTTGTAGCTCAGGGCATATCTGAGCATTGCCATTTAGATTCTTGACATAACTATAGAATGCCTTGTGGTTGTCTTTGGAATCTTTGGAAATTTCAACTATCATTTGGCTATTTAAACTATCTGAAGAAGTTCATTTTAATAAATATGGACAAAAGCACTTACATCATTTAATTTTAGTTTCTTATTCTTGATTTACCCTTCCGCTTCTTCTCAGTAGTTGTATTACTGTTTATTTTAAATGGCAGTGCATGTACCCTTACCAATCATTTACACAACTTTGGTACAGAATGCCAGGAATGGGATTTCACAATACTCTGCACTGTATAGACTGTCTTGTACTGTGTTTTGATCATATACATAATCATACCTCTCAACTGTCCAGATTTTTGCAATGTCCAGATTTTTGCATTATATCTTTTGGTCTATTCCTTATAAAATTTGTGGTTTTCTGCCATATCACTAGGATGATCTCAATAATTAATTACATTTGAGTTTCAGACTTCAAATATTTCTGAAAATGCATCTTAACACAAACATTTGTTATTGTTGCACATTTCTAAGTATAAAAGAGCAAATATGTAAAATCTGTCACTATTTCTGGGTCATTGTTCCCCCATTATTTTGGTCCTTGTCCAGATTTCGTGAACTACCTCTATCTCCATATCAGCTATATTCTATATTCTGGCACTAACTCTTGAATTCAGCATGCTAATGCAGATTCCAATACCATATTAAAGTTTTCCCATTACCACAATATCTCCCCCAACTCCATTTTTTACACGAACTACATGAACTCTGTAAATAGTCTGTTTGTAATATGTAATGCTGGTATTATGTAATGCTGTATCTGCTTACCCTTGGAGATTTTCTCCACGGGCCTCCGCTGAAAATGGACATGCATCCAGTCGGACTATCCCAATCAACAAATGTAAAATAAAATAAAATAAAATAAACTATCCATATTTTAAATATGTCTGATTTATCTGTATTTGGCTCATAAAATGATCGTAGAATTACCCTTACTTCTCTCTTCCACCTACCTCCTACCCACTTTCCTTCTGCATCTTCAGATGTATATTTTTAGCACACTCTTCTGGCCCTTTTCCTAAAATACCTGAACTCCTTTCTCCACTTTGTACAACTGACTCCTGCCCATTTAATACAATTCCTCTTTAATTTCCCCATCTCCTTTCTCGTTAATTTAACTTGTTATAAAAATACAATATCCACACCCTCTCTTCTTAAATTTCCTAGCAAATGTTCCCTCTTACAGGGGACATTGGTAATCCCTTTCACATTACATAGCACAATCCACACACATTCTCCCTTACCATCTCCCACCCCTCCAGAGAGAAGCCCAGTAGTCTCTCATGTTGAGAAACAGACTCACCTGTACCCCCCAAGAGTGCAAGGTATTGACCACCAACAACTTTCTTTACTGCCAGCCCAAGGATAGCACTACTTTGATATCATTCCATTTCTCCTATATTGGTCCTAGCCATGACCGTCCCTACCTCCCCTTTTAATCCATGTCCCTGACCATTATAGCTCTGCCTATATTTCCCACACCACTATTAGATCATCCTTGATTAATCTCAACTGTGGCACTTCCCATTGCATTAAAGAAAGCTTACCTTCTTATTTAATGTTTCCATGCTCAGCTGTCAGTGCACATAAAGAACACTGCTGTGCATCAGTCTATAAAAAGAACACTGCTGTGCCTACAATCATTCTTCTTATACTTGAGCAATCTCTTCCTATCATTGTAGACCTTAGGCTGCTGCTTAACACAATAATTAACATACACTTTCTACCAGATTAAAGCAACATCATTATTAATCTGTCTTCAAACATTCTAATAATTACAAATTTGTCCCTACTAATTTTGTGTATATTTACATATTTATACCCCACCATCCAAAGCTTAATACTTCCCTTCCCACATGGAAAGCTTGTTGCATGCAGATTCTGCTATCCTTTAGGCATACTACTCAGAAACTGCAACCAAACTCTTTTCTAAGTAAAGTTTTATTCTGCCTTATATTCTATACTTGGGCAGCTATATGCAATGACACTGCAATAGAAAAAAAGTTATTATATGACATAAAAACTGTGCATAATGCTTGCTTTGTAATAAAGCAATTAAGTGGTTAAACTAGCAATCACACAGCAAAAACAGTATGAAATCTCACAACAAAGTTCCTCTTACTAGGTGCCAGAATCCTACAAACACCTTCTAATCAGTTCTTTGGCACAACTTCTTTTGTATCTTTGTGTCCACTCATTGTGCACTTGTCAAACATGGGAAAAATTCACTTTCCTGTCACCTAAAGAATATTGATACTGTACACTTTACAATACTGAAAAAGTCCCCTTAAATCAAAATAGTCATATCACTCTGTTACAGATAAACCCTATAATCCTAGTTGTCTTTCTCAGACACATTAGTTTTCCTTCCCAGTAAACAACATTTTAAACTCCATGCCTTTGGTCACTAACCTAATTAGCTAGTGTCCATATCCATCTGTTTTGCTTTCTGGTCACCATAATCACACAAATTACATCCCCTCCTTTCATCTTTCTCCCATCTTCTTGTTTTCCTCTTCTGCCATTCCTGGATACATCAATTTAATTTTATTTATTTATTTTTATTTATTTATTTGGCATTTTTTAGGTTCGATTCTTGGCTGGGGTGCCTTCTGTGTGGAGTCTGCATGTCCTCCCTGGTGTTGCGTGTGTTTCCTTCAGGTACACTGGTTTCCTCTCACGTCCCAAAGACATGCTGTAGGTTGACTGGACACTCAAAATTGGCCTTAGGTGTGAGTGTGTGCATGTGTGTGCCTTCTGTAGTAGGTTGGGCACTGGGCTGATAACTCAACATCATAAAACTCCACTGCCAATCGTTCTGCGGACCATTGTTCCACTATGGTGACCCCTAACCGGGATAAGCCAAAAGGAGATGATGATTATTTGACATTTGTTAACCGGGTTAATCTGACTGAGCAAAGCCCTTTTTCAGCAGAGATCCAAGGAGAAAAGCTACACTAGTACATTACATAAAACAATGTAAAACATAGAACAATGGTTGCTACAGAAAAACGTGTATATAACTATAAAAGTATAACAGAAAATAACTTGGTCAGTCTTTACCTAAAAATAGACTGTATATAAGATAAGCACAGTACGTTTAAATAAGAAAGAAATTTCAGAGACAAAAATAGCATACTGGGCATTACATACTAAGGTTACCATACATCCGAGTTTCCCCGGACACGTCCTCTTTTTAGGCTCCTGTCTGGGCATCCTGGTGGCTTTTGAAAATTCTGTGACAAATCGCAGAATTTTCAAAAAACAAACATCCCTATTTCAGCAGGATTGTCCCGGGATCAGCAGTCCGATCCCGAGTCCCACACTGCTGGTTACAGTCCCGGCAAAACAGACTCCACTTTGTTTTTTTTTTTGTTTTTTTTTTTTGATTGGCCCATCAAAAAAATGAAAAACGGAGCTCTGTTCAATGCGGAACTGCTTGATGTTCTGCACTGAACAGTAGAGGGTCCACTGTGCAAGTTTTTGATTGGCTCATATACCACATTAAAGACTAACGACCTTTTTTTTTTTTTTGGTCTTCACATAGTGTGAAAGACCTTTTGTCGCGACCCGGCCAGTCAAGAATCTATTGTCCCCTTTTTCGTAACCAAATATGGTAACCCTATAATACATACATGCTGTAAATAATAAAAGATAAGAACAGTTATAAACAAAATTAGGAAGATGATTGCACTAGGCGATCATAATAGTAAACAGTAAATAAGAGGCAGAGAAATATAAACAGTAGCAAAATGGTACAAAGAAACAGAGAAAAAAGGTAGTATGGTGCAGATGACTACTTGCTCTTAGGACTTGCACAGGCAGCCATCACCATTCAGCATGTGTGTACCACACAATACATTAAATTTAAGCCTTGGTGTGGCAATCAGTCTTCTCAGCATCCCAGTATGGTCCTCATTTCACCCATCTGTCTACTGCTCCTATCTTTTGCTGCAGCTGGCATTCTCTCCTTCCCCACGCAGAATCACTAAGTGAAAAAATGCCTTCATGATATGAGTGAGTCAGTGAATTCAGTCTCTTCTTTGTCAAAAGGCTGTAGCTCTTATGAACTTCCCCAATCCATTTATTTATTCCTGTCTTTAAGAAGGGAGTATTCTATTAAATTGTTCACTTCATCCCCTCTGCTGCCACCATATGTGGATTAAGCTATTTGGGATGCTTGCACTGCTACTTTTCTGACTAGAAAATATAAAATACAAGGGCTACCTTGTAGCAACTAAGCATTACTTAGCAAAATGTCAAAGTACTTCACCACACTGTGTCAATTGCCCTAATCATTAAATTGTGAATAAATCATCTCAGTGTAATTAACCAAGGCAGACATCTGTGAGGTACATATTAGTTAAAAAAAAAAAAAAACAAATTATGTAGAAAATGAAGACTAGTTTTCTGCCGTTGTTTTTCACTGCAGCCCGGATACAACATTAAATCAACATTGTAAAGACTGAGAAAACTTTCCATTGAACGGAGGTAAGCATTCATACTTAATTTATTTGGGTGTCAGAAAGCAAATACAATAAAGAAGCATAAGATTAAAGCCTGACAATAAAACAGATAAGCTTACATTTTCTTCCATTACTCAGATTAATCTACAATAAAAACTGCCTTATGGGTATTTGCCCACATTAAATTTGACAGGTTGCTGTTCTAGATAACTCCATTGCCACAAAGTGGTAAACTCAAATGTAAAGCTGGCAGTTTAAGATCTTCAGTATGCCGCTTTAGCCAAATCCCTCACGCTTGTAAGCTGCTTTTTGAATATTCCTAGAAGCTGATCTGAAAGCTCTGTCACTGGGAAAACTATCTAAGATATTATAGTCATAAGGGGATGGGAAAAATTATTATCATGATGTGAAACAAACTAAAAATAAATCTTTAAATTATTTTATTATTCACCTATACTAAATACATAATGCATACGAATGGATTTCTCAAATGTTTTTTATGTAGTTTGAGAGATGATTTGTGGATTCATAATTCCAAAAATACTAAAAACTAAACAGAATTTTTTTTTCCAAAAACAAAACCGGGTAAGACTCAGTATGGAAAATGGTATACCTGGGAATAGTAGGAGAAGATTAAATAGCAAGTAAAAACAGCCATACTACAAATGAATTGTAAAAAGTAGCTCTTTCGGGAAAAAAATGCTTCTGCTGTTTGCACAAGGTATCTTCTGAAAAAATCATTTTGCAGGTTTTGAACCCTGTGATCTACAGTTTTCTTCTGTAGTTAGATGAGGCCATCTGCCTACCATTGCACTTTAGTTGTGGAAATTCCCCTGTTTGGATGTAAGGATTATGCTAATTAAGGCTCAGTTCATTATTGTTTCTGAATTTCTCAATTTGTGTGATGAAAAAACCTGCTGAGCATTGTGCTCAATTATACTTAATGCTTTGCAGACATCTGGGTCTCTGCAGGCTGCACTGTACATGCATGGTCCAGGCCATGCCTCTAGAGGTTCTTGTAATTCAACAGACTACAACTGCCTGTAAATCAAGTCAATGTATTGCCCAATTTCTTACCAGCATACAAAGGGACACAGGACTGCCATGTTTCACATGCTAAAGTGTCATTGTGAACCATAATAATACAGTACCTGTTATTTTCTGAGCCTGTGATGCATTGCACAAATGAGGTGCTCATAGATATCCACTGTAACACAACAGATGGGAAGTGTGAAACCTGATTTGGGTGCCACTTTTCTGTCATTTTTCACTGAGATTCTTTCAGGTGAGACATCATAATTGAAGAAGGAGAAGGAAAAGATAATGCTTCTTTTAGAGTACAGTTGTGGTGGGAAGAGTCCAAAATATTTGTGGTCCTCCTCCATAAGGACTGCAACTAGAAGTTCTCACAGGAGGACTATAAAGGACCTCAATATGAGACTGAAGTCTGGAATAGTTTACCCTAGGCTCTCACCCATGTCACTGGAATCCCCCATATGATGCAGCAGTGCCATCACTATTATAATTAGATGAGGTACCTCAAACCTGGCCTCCAATTCCCAGTAGTGTGCTCGCATGTAAGTACACTTACTATATTCTACTAAACTGCTACTGCCTTGTTTTCAGCTTCTATCCCCTGTCAACCCTCTACATCCTTCTAATTTCACACACAGTGCATTATGCCAGTGCCTCCTTACCTCTGAGCTAGTTCTTAGCTTCACTGATAACTTACGGCAGGCTTTCTTCCTTCTCCTTGGCTCTACCCACTCCATTCACCCTGTGGGCTCACTCTGCTCCCCTACCCTGTCCCCATTCTCCACCCGCCCCCACTACTCCTACTTTTATTTCAACTACTCCCCACCCACTCAACACAGCCGTCCAGTCAAACCCCCCCCTCCTTCCACCTACAGTAATTCAATACATCACTAATTAAAGACATCACTCTTTCAGTACCCCCTCTCACCGCACAGCTCTACTCTCCAACTATAAATCCTCCCATATTAAACTACCTTTTTCCAACCATGTTTTCCTTACTGTTCCAAACACTCTGAACCCCCATCTCCCTCCTACTACTCCTAACAACTTTACACCATGCCAGCTCCTATACCTCCAATCAGTTTCCACTCTCTACTCCTTTCCATACTTCCACACAAAACCATCTCCTCCCTCACACAAATAATCATTTATTTTCTATCTCCTCTCTGTTTCAGTTCAACCCTCTGCACCTTCTTAATCCAAAAATTATTTCCACTACTGCAAAGACACTTGCTCTTAAACAAATACTAGACCATCCAGAATACCCTAAATCCAAACCAAAATGCACTAAAATAACTTCCTTCAATAACATCGTCTTAGCTGGAGACATTCACCCCAACCCCGGACCTAATCCACCCACAAATAATTACCACCCCCCCTTTCTCTAACCTTTCATCCCCCTACAATATTCTTAAAATTTTCACACTCAGTGCCCAGAGTCTCAACAACAAAGCACATCAGTTTCAAGCATGGCTAAGTCATAACCAACCTGACATTGTAGCCATCTCTGAAACTTGGCTCAAACCCCACATCTCTGACTCAGAAATCCTACCCTCTGGATTTCACACTCTTAGATGTGACTGCCCAAAGAAAAAGGCGGAGGTGTTGCATTAATCTTTTCCAGTCTACTTACCTTAATTCCCCTACCAAACCCCATTCCTAAATTCGCCAATGCAGAACTGACAGTCAGTCTATTAAAAATGAACAATCACAAAAGCCTGTGTATCATCGCCCTTTATATCCCACCTGAAAATGACGTCTCAACCCTTGAAGACATACTCCAATGGACCTCGGCTGAAATTAACCTTGAAACTTACATACTAGGTGATGTAAACATCGATTGGAATAAAATCAACAGTCCCATGCCCTCCCTGTCCGTTAACCTCTTTAACATTACTCACATAATCCACTCCATCACCAGACCCAATAAAACAAATCCCCCAGGATCCACTCTTGATTGGATCAAAGTCTCCCATCCAAATAAAATTTCCAACTCTGGCACCATTCCTGATTCTATTAGTGAGCACCTCCCAGCATTAATTTACCGTGCAACCACCTCCAATCCACACCAACATCAATATATTCAGACCCACAACCTTAGTAAATTTGACCCCAAAATCTTCTCTAACTATCTCAAACAAATGAATTGCAACATTCTAAAAACCCTTCAACTCAATAAAGCCATAGACCACTTTAATTCTATGTTCCTAGACACTCTAAATTCCCTAGCTCCACCAAGGAAAAAAAAAGAATAAAAACTATAACTGCCCCTTGGCTAACCAAAGAAACAATGCAAATTATGCATCAAAGAGACAAATCCTGGAAGTTTTACCAAAAGAATAAACTTCCCGAAACCCTTCTCCAATATACACAGCTCTGTAACTTTGCAAAAAAACGAATCTTCAAAGACAAAAAATCCTACTACACTAAACTCCAGTCAAACCATCCCCAAAACCCTAGGCTTTTTTGGAACTCCATAAACTCAGTCCTCAACCCAGGCTCCAAAAATAACCCATGTTAGGACCCAAGTAAATCTGACCTCAAATTAGCCTCACTATTCAACTCTTTTTATATAGAGACAATATCCAACCTAACAAAACCTTTTCCCAACAACGACCCATCTCTCTTACATTCCACCTCATCTAAGTCCCCAAATAATTTCCCCACTATGTTTGAGCTTAAACCTGTCTCCACAAACTACATAAAAAGACTTTTATCCAAACTTAAACCCTGCTCCAATGCACCTGACAACATCCCCTCTTCTTTTCTCAAGTCTGCTGCTGATGATATAGCTCTCCCAATTAATATCCTAATTAATAGATCTATAAAGGAATCATATGTCCCTAAACTCTGGTGTTCCACCTTTATTCTTCCTCTTCACAAGGGAGGCAAAAACATTAACATTTCAAACTTTCGCCCTATAGCTCTTCTCTCTCCAGTCTCCAAAATCCTAGAAAAATGCATCCACCTCCAACTTATGCCTTTTCTGACTAAAAAACAACTTCTTACCCCTACCCAACATGGCTTCCAACCAGGACACAGCACCATAACAGCTCTACTCTTATTCTTAGAAGCTGTCAATCAAGCCCAAGATTCTGGGAACTTAGTATCCACAGTGCTCCTAGATCTCTCTAAAGCATTCGATACTATTTCCCATAAGCACCTTTTAAGTCATCTATCAAACTTAAATCTCTCCCAAAACACACTTTCCTGGTTCTCAAGCTATCTGTCAGATAGATATCAGGCTGTGAAATGGAAAAAAGGCACTTCACCTTTCTTACCCACTCCTACCGGAGTACCACAGGGGTCTATCCTTGGACCAATGCTGTTTAATATCTTTATCAATAACTTTCACTCTGTTATTCCTAATGCCAAAGTCATCCAATATGCAGATGACTCTACACTTGTCTGCTCTGCCACTAACCTCTCTGAACTCTTATCTAAAACTCAGACTGCCTTCTCAACTACTGAGATCTGGATGTGCCAAAATCACCTTTCTCTTGATGCTAACAAATCTAAAATACTACTATTCACTCCCTCAAAATCTTTCTCTGTTGATAAAAATTCCTTCCAAGTCCTTAGCCAAACCAACTCTCCGATTGAAGTTGTTCCATTTGACAAACTACTCGGTGTAACTATAGACGAACACCTCAAGTTTGACATCCATATTCAGCAAAATATAAAGAAAACCCATCAAAAACTAGGTGTGCTATACAGGAACAACCACTTCCTCTCTACTTCTACTAGGCATACTCTGGCCTCCTCTTACCTCCTTCCCTCCCTTCTGTATGATGCCCCACTACTAACTAACCTATCCTCTTCCATCACTTCCAAACTTGAAAGCTGTTATGACAAAATTTCTAAATTTGATACCAAAGCCAAACATTCCATACATCACTGTGTTATCCTCCAATCCCTCAACTGGTTAGAATTCACAAATTAACTGGACGTCCTCCAGCTCACTACAGCACATAGACTAATATTTAATCTAACCAAATGCCCAGCTCTAACCAACATCCTTCCCCCATACACCCCAAACAGAACTCTCAGATCTGAACACTAAAACTTGATTACTATCCACAAACCTAAACATCCTGCTCTACAACTTCTCCTCCCCTTCTCCTTGTGTAAGAAATGGAACTCTCTCCCTTCCACACTAAGGACAATGTCAAATACAAACAACTTCAAAACACAGCTTTGCACCTATCTCTCCTCCAAATGGAAATGTAACTGCATTCTCCCTACCTAGAACTCTTTAACAAAAGCCCCTGGGAGGGTATCCTCATGAGTTCCTAAGCACCTTATAGCTGGCTATAACCTTCTATAGCTAATTCCCATACAATCTCTCACACTCTGTAAATATTGTAAATAGCTTTTGACTTTGACTTTAACTGTGTGAATTTGTTAAAATGTATCTGCACAATAATTTTCCACTATGGACAATATTTCTCACACTTTGTATTATTTGATATGTATTTGTAGTTGTACCCTATTTTTATTGGACTGCTATCTTTAATCTGTTTCATGGAGCTTTTCTCACCGGGCTTCCACTGAAAATGGGCTCTCTGGGCCCAGTGGACTTCCCTGGTAATCAAACTGGAAATAAATGTTTTTTTTCTTTCGGCTTTTCCCGGTTAGGGGTCGCCACAGTGGAACTCCGGTCCACTAGTGATTGGCAGTTGATTTTTACAGTGCCGAGGTGCCAGCCCGACACCCAACCTTCTATGAAGGCATGCCCATTCATTCACGCATGTCTTTTGAACGCCACTCGACCACGGGGAGGACATGCAGACTCCACACTGAAGGCGCTCCAGCCGAGAATCGAACAGGAGAACCTCTTGCTGTGAGGCGACGCTACCGCTGCACCACCACGGCTTCATAAAAACTGGAAATAAATAAATAATAAATAAATTCCCATGACAGGATGAAGTTAAACAGAGATAATCATCTGTGTAATGTAAGTGTAACTTATCTCAGCTATGCGTGCGACCTGTGACTGCGTGCCATCCACAAATGTTAGAGTGCTCTTTTTATTTCTATCACCCATGAAGAAACTGAAGTGAATAAGCAGCTGCTCAGGACAAGACTGGAGCACATAAAAGAGTACTGGGGTAAGTATGCCTGCTTCAGACTGTACAGTTTTTAATAGTAACAGTAATGAAGATTTTTTTCACAAACAGTATGCCTTTCAGACATCACTGCTAGTTCTGTGATAACTGCCGTAGCTCAAAAGTGGCAGTATGACTGTTGAATGTTATTACTGTGTTTTCATGCATTTTGTCATATATTCAGACAAATGGGTCAGGATATAAATGCTGTGCTCCCACACTGTGAAGACAGTCCCCAGGATTCACGAATCCTCCGTGTAAGAGTAGAGGAGGCTTACACGGAAACCCCAGTGTAAGAATAAGATGGCAACGCGCCATGCATATTAATGAGGGCGCGCTGCCTCAACTCAAAGTCTAACACGGAACATGCACGAGTGTAGGGGGCGTGTCGGACTGCCGAGCAGTCCAAAAATCCACGCCCCTGCAAGTCTCATAATACGGAAATGTCAACTGACATTAGCGAGTCCGCTCAAATGTGTACATTCCCAACACTACACTCCCCTACAGTCTAAACCCCAGTACAATAATAAAATGTAAAAATTTTATTTATTTTTTTATTATTCCCAATATAGCTGCCCGTATTTGCGTGGGTTTGTGCGGGTTTGCCCATTGCTTAGCTACAGTTAGCAGTAAGACATCGAAGAGGATAATAAGAAACTTATATGCAAATTAAGCAAAATAGCAAGAGCGTAGTCGTAGAACTTCGCACTAAGAGGAGACATTCCCAGTTCGAGTCCCACCACTCCCCTTTTTATTTCCTATTGGATATCCGTATATGAAAATAATTCCTGCCATTTACCAATGAAATTTTATTAAAAAGCATTGAAATGGTCTATGTAGTAGTGAACGAATTTTAAATATATATAAGAAAGTGAAAAGGTTATGCATACTGATGAATGCACAAGTAATGTATCTTAAGCAATGTGAAGCACTGCTAAGCAAAGTTTACCAGTATTAAGCACATTTCAGTATAATTGCTCATAGCTTAGCACCGCTTTAACTAGCGCAATAGCTTTGCGCGGAGCTGCGCATCGCACCAACTAGCACAACGTACAGCAACGTAGAACAACATCGAGCAATGTAGAGCAACGTCGGGCAACGTAGAGCAATGTTGGGCAACGTAGAGCAACATCGGGCAACGTAGAGCAACGTAGAGCAAAGTCGGTAAAACATAGCCGCACCTCCTAGCCGGTCCGGCCAGTAGTGAAATAAAAAGCAATGACAGGCCTCGAACCCAGGATGCTGTGCACCATAATCACAGTACTGAACCACTAAGCCATGACAGCTATTCATAAGTATGCACTTTCAACACATACATACATATCAATGTAAGTTTACCCATTGCTAAGCAGGTGTACCTTCAGCTGCGTTTTTTCAAAACTGGCCAATCACAAATAAGTGTGGGAAATTATGCATATTTAAGCTCCATATGCGGGAATACTAGCCATAACTGGTTGTAGCTCCCATCTGTAGGCAGCAATGGCCGGTGCTGAAGAGGGTTCTCATTTTCGAGCGCAACGTTGCGGCATTGAGGAGTCCAAAATAATGGTTTGGCTCCTTGTCCACCATCATGAGGATAGACTCCTGCGGGGCCAGTACCAGGGTACCCAATACAAAGCGGAAGCCTGGGATGGTCTAGCTCATGAACTCACCAGTGCCACAGGCATCCCTCGGACTGGTGAGCAGGTCAGACACCACCATGCAGACCTGAGAAGATGCAAGGTGGATCAACTGGACCAGTGGATCCAGGAGGCCCGTGGGATGCCCAATTCCCCACTACTGAGTAAGTAGCCATGGAATTAAGTATGTAAGAATTGCTATTCTAGTGTATACTATGGATAGGTATGTCTCAATATCACTTCAATTACTTCACAGCTGCAGGTGTCCATGCTGCGAATCTGCAAGCCTATGCAGATAGGCTGCTAAGGCTGCACCACCAGGCAGGTTAGTAAGTATTCTGCGTGTACTGTTATGTAAAATAAATGAGAGAGCCTGAAAAATGTGTTTAAACACAATAAATAAAGGTATAATAATTCTCTAATAATTATTCTGCATATACTGTCATATAAAATAAATGAGAGAGCCTCTAGAAAAGTGTTTTAAGTCCTTAATAAAGGTATAATTCCTGGAGTGTGTCTGTGTCATTTTCTTTGATATGTTGTTGTACTCTTGCATTATAGAAATAGTACTGTTGTATTAAGTGCTGTTAACACACAGTTGGGTAGGCCCATATAAAGTGGTGAAGGGAGTGCCAGTAGCTTTTAAGCATATTCACAGTCCTCAACTGTTGGTTCATGCCCATCATGTACAGGTTAATCTGGCACATGAGTAGCTTGGTATTGTGTTCCCCAGAATTGTCATTGTGCTGGCAGAAATGTAGGGAGCTGTTAACATATAACTGATAATTTCACCTACACATATCTAGATAAGTATATGAAAGTAGAGCTGTCAGTGTACCATCTCAGCAGTAGTGTGTCTGAGCAACTCACAAAATATGTAGCAGTAACATCTGCATCCCGGACAGTTTGTATGTCAGATACAGCCCATGTATATAAAGATCTAGCAAGACCAAATTCACGATCTAAGGACAATTGTTTAGTGTAATAATACATGTAGGGGACATATAACTGCAGTTAATAGGAATGTAGTGTAAACTAGAAGGATATATAAGTTCTTAATGGAGCTATCATTTTCCACCCTACTGTATGTGCATAAAAAATGCAATTCCACACCTCAATGGATATGTCTAATCTCAAAACATTTGTTGGGACATATGTCCTATTGGTTTATAAATATCTGCATTTATTTCGATGCATGTGCCCTGTTCAAATACCACAATATCGGTGGCCTGTTGCCATCAATTAAACTTGCATGCTATTGCAATGTCCACTGTTGTCCCATATATGCATGTGTCATGCTTACTGTTCAACTGTTGGAACTCTGGTGTGTTGGGTTAATGGGAACACTTCTGCATGCTGTTATAACTAATTGGGAATGCTGTTGACTGTTACTAACCCATATTTTCATGAAATCCTCCTAAACATAGAACATATGGGAAGGCTGGTCCCAACAGACCCACCTGTCCCACCTCAGCTGGCGATGGCACCTGGCACCAGCCGGTCTGGTGCCCAGCCTGGGACCTCCTCCTCCATTGGCCCTGTGCTACCTTTGGGTGGAAGCACTGCAGAGGATGGGGCTCGTCCCCCCTGTGCAAGCGTGGGCGGAGGAGGGCCACCTATCACCCTCTGAATGGTCTGGGCTGTGGTGCATAGGGAGATCAAGCGTTCTGTCGCTGATCCTCTACGTCAGTTTGAGGCATGTGTGGTGCAACTCACAGGTGAGCCTGCCCCTCCTACACAGCCCCCAGCACAGCCACCCTCTGGGCTGTAAAGGTGCAGTGGTGACTGCCCATGGGTGGGTATATCAGTTCTACTGTTGCCATCTGTGGGCTCATGGGCTTGCGATTTCCAAACATCCTTCCCCATCAATGGTGTTCACCCACCACATGCGTCATATTCCACCCCTGTATGCATCTTGTTTGTCTTATCTGTGTACCTCCCCAACCTACCTCCCCAGATATACCTACTTCCCCTACCCCACATTGCACTCTCACCTGAAAAAAAAAAAAGGGCATTCTGCTCCCAAAAAAAATGACGCCCCATACATAGCTGCCCATTTTGCACACACATCCGCTGGACACATAAACTGATGTTTAATTGGCAGTACAACACACTTTGTTGTCCTCACCCCTCTCACAGGGGTTGAAGGTTTCATATTTTACTCCAAAATTATTACATATGCACAGCTGTTGCTGTTAAAGAAATGGGCAGCTATGGGCCTTCCCTACACCCATGCTGCACATCCTGAGTTGTTTTCCCTATTGTCTTTCACTCTTTGTACCCCGTTTTCACCACTTTCCTATCTCCCCATTTTCTTTTCTTTCAAAGAAATGAGCACGGGGGTTAGTGGGAGTAAGCACTTTTAAGCAGTAGTTAGCAGGTTTGCACAAGTGTGTGCTAGTGTGCGCTTTTGTGTGCTTAGTTAAGCATCGCGCAAACCCATGCAAACCTGCTTACAACTGCTTAAAAGTGCCTTAGTCACTCTGTATGTCTGGGCCCTTGTTCTGCTCAGCAGCAAAATAAAATACCTCTGTTAGTCTCGAACGCCGGACCTTGTACACATTAGACTGCATGAAGTACAACTGAGCTATGGAAAACATGCAACAAATTGGTGCTGAAATCAATATATCATGCATCAGAATGAGTGAATGTAAAGGACGAATAGGAATGCCATAACACAAATCCTGTTCTGTGGATCTTTACCAGCTTTTCTTGTGGAATTGCATTACATGACTGTGAAAAGAGAACCTGCCATTCTAGCAGGAAATAATGTTACAGCAGCACTTTACAACCCCCACACAGTATCATAGCAGGACAAACACTAGCATATCTGAGTAGGGCAGAGGCCATACTTCCCAACTGTGACTAATTTTCAGGCATGTCCCTGATTTCGAGACAGGTTTTAGCTGTGTCCCTCTGAATCCCTCTGAAAGCTACTGACATTAGGCAGAAAGGTGGTGAATTACACTTAATGAATAATGACAATAAGTAAGAGTTAGACACTGCTTGTGCTTCAGGAAATGTGTATTAATCCATATGCTCTGGTTCTCTCAAAGTCTCAACCTAATGTCTCTAATATTGTAAAGGTGTACCTCACTTCAACCTACTTTTCCCTGAGTCTGTTCAAATATGTACCTGAGTGTTTGAGAGGCCTGGCAGAGGCAGAAACACACAGGCATATCAGCTATTCTGCTGTTACACACTGTGCAAATAGCTTTGGAAGGAGTTCCAGAAGCATACCCTTATGTAGGAGTACAACACTGAAATACCAAGGGATGTAGCCATGTACTGGTAGCAACCAACTGTGACAATGTCATTGTTCTAGTGCTGAAAAGACTGGTGTGGTGCACAAAGAATAACAGGCTAACCTCTGGCTACCCTCTGGATAGGTCCACAGTTGGGAGCTACGCAGACAGACTACTTGCCTTGGTAAACTAACAGGTACACAGCAACCCTTTAAGTCCAGCAAGATAAAGTTCACACATTAATACATAATGCTCTCTGTCCTTCTGCACCCCTACCCAAATGTACAATAAACCTGTGTGTTCAGGGTCTACCAAGGATGTAGGTAGGCATACTCAGTACTGAAATTTGTCCAGTGTTCCTGAGCAGCCTGTGCTAATGTCAACACTAAAAAAGCACAAACTGTTCAAAAGTGAGTAAATAAATATTCACAGTATAGCAGTTCACAAACAGTTCATGTACCAAATGAATACATCTCAATAACTACTTTTGTATGGCAGTTAATTGTATAAGTAGAAAAGAAACTACATACTCTCATGTATCTTGTGTTAGCATTTATAGGGGTGAGTACAATTCTACACTGACAACTGTGTAGTGGAAGTGGCAACATTCAGGTTTGAGAACAACATTTATATCACTGGCTACACCCCTAGCTTCAGGTATAAGAACCAACCTTCTGACTTACACAACGGTGTCCACAGCAAACAAGCATGGGCCCCACGTTGGAAATCTGAAATGTCTATGCCTACCTGACTTAGCAATTTATAGCATTTGGTTGCTATGACAGTGAGTACTGCAATTACCACACAGCAGGCTGCATGCAATTACCAAATGGTGGCCACCAATTGGTGCAGAGGCCATCAGATACACATGTGCAGATACCTATAAAAGCAGGCTGTACTTGCTGGCCACACATGCAATCATCTCATTGCAAACAATGAGAGAGAGACACACACACACAGAGACAGAGATAGAGAGAGACACACACACACACCCCCACCCACACCAGTGGAAAAATAAAAATAAATAAACTAATAAATAAAAATAAATAAATAAATACATAATACATAAAAAAAATAATAAAACAATTAAATTAAGCCAAAGATACAGCAAACTGAAAACTATGAACTCATACAAAGTAAAGGTATGTAACAGATATGTATTTACTGGCATGTAGTAGATGTATTTGAAGACTACTCTACATACTTTGAAACATAAATATGTGGCAGCAGTACGTATTTATGTACAGATGTCCTGCATAACTACTGCCATGGACAAATCAGTGTGTAGCTGTGTGCAGTGGGACATAACTGTGATATATGTAGCTCAGCATTAAATGTCAAATATCTGAACCATGTTATCTGTGTTTTGTACAGTAGTGTGGACAATGGCTGTTTGGGGGAGTAGCGTATACAGCTATATAACCATGGATGTGACAGAGTAACACATGCCTGATAGTCATATCAACGTGTAGCTTAGCATTGGCAACTGCTGTACCAGGCTAGTATGCTAATCTAGCATTTTCAGCTATGTATACACCCTCTAATATTACTGTGTGCTCACACGTGACACCTGTTCATGTTGTAGCAAGACCCAACAGGTCAGCTGTGAGGTCCAGGGACTTACAACAGTGTGGATCTTCTGTGTGTATGGTACACACATATGGAGAGATATATCTGTCAGATATATTAGCATCTGTACATGTGCATAGAGCAAGGGACATACTGCAACTGTTTCTGAAGGGAGGTCATATATATGTTGGTGAAGGTTGTTATGTGCATATTTGTATGTAGGTAGTAGTGTGTGGCAAACAAGACAGCATACAGTGCTGGTATATGACATATGGTGGTTAAATGTTGTGGGTTTGATTTGTTAGATTTGCAGTGTTGCAGCCAGCGAGGCCTGCTAAAGCCACATGGGCTGAGAACACCTTCAATGTATTTCGCACAAGACTGTACAATATCATTACATAACTGTATACCTCACATACTTCACATAATTGATATTCCCACCATAGAAAGTGGACTGTATATGTGCCTATATGTATATCTATATGTACACTAATGGATGTTTATATGTGTGTGTGTGTGTGTGTGTGTGTGTGTGTGTGTGTGTGTGTGTGTGTGTGTGTGTGTATATATATATATATATATATATATATATATATATACACACACATATATATATATATATATATATATATATATATATATAGAGAGAGAGAGAGAGGGAGAGACAGAGTCATATTTACTGCAACAGATGCCTGGTGACAAAGCCATGGCCTCAAGCTCAATGTCAAAAATTCATTGGCATCCCTTTTGCTAAAAACTTTGTACCCATGAACTACCACATAGGTGGTAGTCGACTTAACACCAAAAGTGTGATAAGAGACCATGGGACACAGGTGGACAGTAGTCTCCCCCTTGATAATCACAGTGCCACACTAGTCATGTAATCTGTCTACATGGCACACCTCATCATAAAAGCTGTGTCATCCAGGGAAAAAGAGGTCAGTGTTCCCCTCTACTCATCACTCACAAAACCCATTATTGAGTACAATGGCCCTTCTGGTATATACCTCACAAGACATCTACAGCAACTGGAAAGGCCACAGACATACCTCACAAAGAGTAATACTGTTCTCAAACAGATGCCCTATGCAGACCATCTCACAAAACCACAGCTAGATTGTGTCGCATACCAGCAACCCAGAGGTGACCTCTGCCTAACATACAAAGCTATGTCAAACCCAGAGCTGTTGGACATGTTCCGCGTAAACAGATCACAATCCCTATGAGCTACATGCTCTAGGGACCTAAACCTTGTCACCTCAATAAACAGAACATGCTGGAGGGATAGATTCCTATCTCAGAGACATCCCATACTCTGGAACAAACTACCTATCAATAGCAAACAAAGCTCCTCAGTAGCACTCATCATGAATAGTCTTGATGATTGGATGGGAGATAGGAAATACACCCCGGGAATCACCTTTGTGGCTCTGCTTGACAGGGACACATGAAACAAAATTACATGGGTGTCAAAGGCCAGGGTACCATCTGGCTAGGCTTCTATAGGCCCTAGGGCCAATAGCCTGTTACCTATGAACCAATACACACCCACATGTACATGTTGCAATAATTGCTATGTGAGGTTGACTGAGTGTGATGGTGAATGTGTTGGTGAATGCGTCACAGTTGTGTATATGTGGGATAGCTTAGTGGGAAACTGTTCCTGTCATGGTATTATGTGTCCTAGCTCTGATCTCAGCAAAAGATGTGTATGCTATTGCTAGCCAGAAAAAGCAGTATGGCATATGGTCTGACGTAGTCCCTTTGTGTTAACTGGGGTGTGCCATTGGAGGATAAAGCAGTACATGTATGCTCATTGATTGGTACTGCTGATGAATCAAACCCCTGTATGAACTGTAGTACTACCTGAAGCTGTAGGCTTAAACAGCACAGTATGGTGTATGTCCACATTGCTTGAAAACACTGTTTTGTGTGTTCCCTGAAGTCCTTATAGATTACATACCGCAGGCATAAGGGTTTGTAAGTACTGACACACAGTACTGTATGGTACACATGTAAAGCTCATCTGGGTTGCCATACCTCTGTGTCCTGTAAGTATGTCTGATATGTGTGTGGGTATGCCTGGAACATGCCCTCGGTCATATGTGTGTTACAGGATATAAATGCAACATGTATAGTCTAGTACAGCAGTATGCCACCTATATTCACGAATGTGCACATATTGTAGGCAGGGGTTTTCCATCAACAACTAGTGTGGTATACTGGTAATACTGTAACTGGACTTTACAATCATTGCAATGGATTACATATTTCATTATGCATTAGCTTGATATATACCTCCTGTGGCTAGGTGGTGCATTGTGTTGCATACAGTGTGCCATGTACTGTTGCATAGTCTTACATAGTGGTTTCTCTTTGTTGCTGTGCAGAAAATGTAATATATAGAGTGTGTCAGGCACTGTCAGGCAGTTGTGGGTTGAGCACTGATATGTGGTATTGAAAGTGTGTATCCTCTGACAGACAATAGTTTGCTGTTTATTTCAGTTCAGTGAGATTTGTACTGTAGAATGTTAAGTGTGCCACATGACTTGCTTACACATATTGTTTTATTGTCTTCCAGGGTCATGTCCCACAATCACAATCCAGCCTATAGCCGTGCAGAGGATGAGATTTTAACCAACTGTCTCATCCAAAAGTACACCCTGCAATTTTCAAGAATCAGCCAGGACCAGCATGAGTGGACTGCACTGTGGCAAGATGTTGTACGTAGGATAAATGACATAGGCATGCATAACCGGACTTATGAGCAGGTACGACATCACTGCAGTGATTTACTTAGACATGTCTGGCAGCATGCATCTGATGTCCATAGGCAACAGCTTGCCACAGGTGGTGGGGTTGCCACCCATCCCCCCTCACCAGAGTGGAGGAGCTGCTCCTGAGCCTGGGGGCTCCAGGCCAACAACAACAACAGCACACATGCATCATCATGGAGGCTGGAGCCCCCCAGCAAGTTCACATGGAGCGTGCAGTTAAGATGGCATATCTGTAGACTACTGTTACCTCTATTGTTAGATCATGCATATGTGAGATGTGTACTGTGTGATTAGAAGATGTGGAGCCTGGTGTTGTTCAATACTGATAATTTGGAACATGATGTGTAGGCCTGTGACTGTCAACCATTGTGCTACTGTAAGATTGCAAACCCACAGTAGCAATGCCACAGTTGTTGCCACTGACAGACTGTTTCATATCCTTGTATGTCCCTCTGGTGTGACAGCAAGGCAGCAGACCCATGCTGGTGAGTGTGTTCTACATTTAATATTGCTAACAAAATGCGCATGTCATAGGTGAGGTGTAGGCCATGTACACATGTAACACACCTACGCATAATGCATGCTGTGCATGTTTGCTGTGAGACTATGCACATCTCAGTAACGTGAGTGGCTGCCTCAAACACATGCAATACACAGAGCATCCCAAACAATTGTGGCTACACTATAGTGGACATTGGATAGGCAGTCGATACACATGCACATGACATACACAACTCCGTCATTCGCAGTACATGTTAATATGCTACACATGGTGTATTCAGACACACGCTGTAAGGTCACACTCCAGTATCCCAAATGTCATCCACACAGCACACATAATATTCCTGAGGGGTAGAGGCCTATCATAGGGCAGTGCGACACTCTCCAACACACAACACATTCATGTTAGGCAATGCTCCCTATTGGGCACCTTACAAACCCATGTAACAACTGGCTGTGAAATGGTGAATGTAGCCATGGTACTGCGGTTCAGGTACAGCATGATAGGTGCCGGTCTGGTGACCACATGATGCTGCATGATGATGGCTCATAGGTTCATAGGTTCATAGGTTCATACTAGGCTATCTGCCCGAGGGCATTTACAAGCCTAGCCCATCGTTTTGTGGCTTACGCCACCCCTTTAGTATGGGGAACTATACCCATTATTTTGCTGTGCCTCTGTCGAGCAGTGACACTGAGGTAATCCCTGGGGTATATCTGCGATCTCCCATCCATTGGTCAAGATTTCTCTTGAACAAGGCCAGCGAGGTGCTCTGCCTCACATGTACCGGGATTTTGTTCCACAGCATAGGGAGTCTTTGGGTGATGAATCTATCCCTCCAGCACGTCCTATTAATAGCCGTGTCGAGGTTTAAGTCTCCCGCCCTTGTGGCTCTGATGGATCTAGATTTTTTGAGGTGAAGCATATTCATCAAATCTGGGTTTGACATGGCCTTGTATGTTAGGCAAAGGTCACCTCTGAGCAAGCGGTGGCGACTGAATAGAGCTGGAGTTCTTTCAGTCGGGCAGAATAGGATAGATATTTGAGACCCTTTATCTTTTTGGTGAGGAACTTTTGTGGCCTCTCCAGCTGCTGCAAGTGTCGGGTCAGATACATTCCGAATGGGGCATTGTACTCAATCATTGGTCTGATGAGTGATGAGTAAAGGGAGACTATAACCTCCCTTGATCTAGATGAGAATCCCTTCATGATAAGGTGGGCAATGTAGAAGGTCTTCCTAACTACTTTAGCTACATGGGTGTCGAATGACAGACTACTATCAACCTGGGTCCCCAGGTCCCTGATAACTTCTTCTGTGCTCAGTGGATTGCCACCTATTTGGTAGCTAGGGGTAACCTTGTTTTTCCCGAAGGGTATGACTATGCATTTTTGGCATTTAACTTTAGGCCGTGGCTCTGGCACCAGTTATCCGTTTCTGTGAGACCCTTCTGAAGGATATCTGTGTCAGATGTGTTTTCTACTATGGCCCAGTTTGCAGTCATCTGCAAACTTTGTCAGCCATAACCCTCCTGTGTTTGCTTGTACTTGAAAAGTAGATGCCAAACAAGAGTGGGCCCAGGACTGAGCCCTGTGGGACACCACTTGTGACAGGCTTTGAGTCTGACATGGCGCCAGCAACTCTGACCCTGTGGGTTCTGTCACTCAGCCAGTTTGCAACCCATCTTGTGATGTATGGATTAACATTTAAGCTGATGAGTTTTTCAATGATACCCGAGTGGGGTATTGTATCGAAGGCCTTAGCCAGATCGAGGTAGGCTGTATGGACTGCCTTTCCCTCATCAATGGCTTTGGTGACTGTTTGAAAAAGTCAACCAAGTTTAAAGGCATGATCTGCCTTTGACAAAGCCAAACTGGGTTGGATCCAAAGTCTGCAAATTCCTATGTCTTTATTTATGAGGTCCATTATGATCCTCTCCATGGCTTTGCAGATAAGGCTTGTCAAGCTAATGGGCGGTAATTTCCAGGGTCGGTGGAGGCACCGCCTTTGTGAAGTGGGACCACAGTTGCAGTGCGCCACTCCTGGAGTGCGTATCCAGAGGTAAGACTTTGATTAAACAGCTGTCCTAGCTGTGGGTTTAATTCCTCATTGAGTTCATGGAGCACACAGCCGGGGACACCATCAGGTCCCATGGATGCTGTGTTTTTGCTTTGGAGAGAGCAGTTCTCACTTGGGCTGGAGATGTTTGGGGGCTGCAATCGTTTGGTATAGATATCTATCCTTTTGGGGGAGGGGAGAAGTTTGCACTGAACCTGTCAGCCAGTATGTTGGCAATGTCTGTAGGATCAGTAATCTTCACATCATTTTGAACTAGTTCTGAGCATATCTGGGAGTTTCCTCCTAGGTTTCTAACATAGCTAAAGAAGGCCTTATGATTGTCTTTTGAGTCTTTAGCTATTTTTCTCTCGAAATTTGCTTTGGATGATTTTATGAGAGCTCTTAGTTTTTACTTATAGTGATCAAGGGTGTCTTACCTTTTAAGGATTTTGCTCTATCTTGTAGTAGCTTCCTCCTTTTGTTGTAGAGTTTGTTTATGGCTGGGGTCCACCAGACTGGACGCTTGCCTTTGGTACAAAGAGTCTTTGTTTTGCTTGGGATTGCCTTATCCATGCAGTCCTGCAGGTGCTGGTAGAAGGCATTTGCAAGTGATTCAGCGGCTTGAGTACTGTTTTCCCGGCTCGGGGCCTTAAAGGAGACCACACTAGTCTTTAGAAGTGTGAAGTCGGCTTTTGAGAAGTTCTTTACTGTGGTCTTTTTATTTCAGGTGGGGGTGGGATGAGGACCTCCAGCGAGATTAGTTTGTGATCTGATCTCACCAGTGAGGGTATACTTCGGTGTTGAACATTGTGCTCCCATGTTCGTGATGATGAGATCAAGTATGTTATCTCCTCTTGTGGGGATGGTGACTAGTTGTTCCATGGCATTTGAGTTTATGAATTCCAGGAACTTTTGGGCTAGGGTGTTTGGGCTTGAGTAGTGTTCCCAGTCTATATTTGGGTAATTGAAGTCACCTAGTATGATGGTGTTAGGTGATACATTTATCCCCTCTAGTGTTTTCAGGAAGGCCATGTGAGGTTCCTGAGTTTGTGAGGGTGGCCTGTAACATGCTACAATTTGCAGAGCAGTCTTGCCTACGGTTAATTGCACCTGGATGGTCTCCGATGCATCATGCGTTGCCACCAGTCTTGAGGTGTGGGTGCCCTTGATGAATATGGATACCCCCCCTCCTTTCTTGGTATTTTCCTGATTTGGGGCGGAGCATGATATGAGGTAAAACCTGATAGCGCTGGGGTGCTCTCAGGAGCCTTGAACCAGGTTTCTGTCACAGCACAGACATCGATGTTCTCCATACTGAGAAGGGCCTCGAGTGCGTGTATTTTGAGATTTAGACTTCTGGCATTGAGCAGCATTACCCTTAGTTTTTTTCCTTTTTTGTGTTCTAGGGTGGTAGGTTTAGAATTTGAGCCTTGCCTAAAAAAGGCACTATGGGGGTGGCAAGAGCCTTTGCCAATATCCGGAATCCCAGGGGTGACAGGTGCAAGCCGTCCCTTGCGAAGCAGCGTGGCTTGTCCAGCATGTCATCCCAGGCAGACAGATACTGGATCCTCTTTGAATGACACCAGTGTTTAAGCCAATTGTTAAAGCTGATCATCTTATCTCTGTATTGTGGCATCATTCTTGGTGAAGGTAGGATACTGCTCAAGGTCAGGGTCATACCTGCCTGGGCTACATAATCAGAGAGCTCCTCAATGTCTCTTTTCATGTAGTCCAAGGAGGTACGTCTCAGGTCGTTTACACCAGCGTGGACAATGACTGAGTCATATTTGTACCTGCTGTTGAGAGACCTGAGTGCTTGCGTTATGTGGCGGATTCTAGCGCCCGACAGACAGCTTACTGTGACCTTCTCCTTACTCAGTCTGGTGAGCGGGACGTCAGTGTGTCTGACTATGGAGTCACCAATGACTAGTGTGTCTGGCATTGTGTTTGGCCTTAAGGGCTGTGACTGTTTGACACTCTGACTGTGAGGTCTATGTGTTGCAGGTGTTGTGTTCTGAGGTGGTGGTTGTTTGGGTGTCTGCTTTGGTGGCCTTTGCTGTTTTGGTAGATTTTTGATCAGAGCCTCCGAGTATGTCTTTGTGTGTTTATGTGTATGATTTGAGGTTTTAATGGTACTATGTGAGACTGGGTCTATAGTGTGTGTGGTAACCTTCTCCTCCTGACTGGTCTTGCCAGTCCTATGTTGAGAGCTCAGCCTCCAGTTTGGCCGTATAGTTGCATCTCTCGCATGTATTTGTGTTTTGTGGGAGGAGGAGAGGGTTGTCTGTGTACATGAGGCAATTGTAACATTGCCTCAATATTCCCAGGTTCACCAGCTGAGCAGGAGAGGACACTAGCAACTGATCCCTCGACATGCTAGAAGGATAGACAAAAACTTTTAAAAAGATTCCGGGGGATGTGGGTGACCGAGAAATGGGGGGTTGCCTTTTTGGGGTGCTATCTATAAGAGTGCCGTATCAAGGTAATAAGTACTGTAGGAGCAAGTGCTAGGTTTAACAGATAGAGAATAGTCTACTTAGAGTCAAGTAGAGATGATCTTTTTAGTTATAGGATACGCTGATTAGATCAGTAGTATAGGTCGAGGAAGGTAGTTTCAAGGGAAAATTTGAAGAGTGGACTTTAGGTAGCCGAATAGTTTAAACCTGCTTAACGGAGCTGCCCTAGTGTGCAACAGTGGCAACTCAGCTAAATCAGCTAAATCGCTAATGCGCTAAAGCGTGCTTTATAGCAGGGGCTGGAAAAGACAGGAAATGACCCAAAATGGCCAATAAACTACAAGTTACTGCCTTAAACCACTCCTCTGAGGACAAACAGGCAGCTCAGTACTCCCTACTCCCACTAGTGAGTAAAGAAACTACCCCTTGACCAAACAAGGAAAATGGAGAAAACAGGAACCAAGACAAAGCCCAGGGATCAGCAAAATCTGGTCTCTGGAACACTAGTTAGGAAAGTATGGAAAGCAAGGATATTTTTTTGTGTTTTCAAGTTTTTTACAGAAAAGCAGAAAACACAATAAATGCTATGATTTTCGATTAAATGCTATCAAAAGCTAGTACACTTGAGTGTATTAGCCTGTAGTTTAACTTTTAGGCAAAACTTAAACTAGCAAGTGCAGTAAACAGTTTTAGCTTATAAACACAGTAAAAACAGTGCAAACTTTGATAAAATAAGCAGAAACAGTAGTCGAAAGGCACAAAAAGTCGAAAAAGCCAAGAAAAATACTTAAAATCTGGAAAGGTAGTCTTTTCTGGTCTCTGCTGCTAGAGGAACACTGCTGGCCACCACGAGGAGCTGTGCTGAGTTCTCAATAGCTGGAAAAGCCCGCCAAAACGTGCTTTATAGCAGGGGCTGGAAAAGACAGGAAATGACCCAAAATGGCCAATAAACTACAAGTTACTGCCTTAAACCACTCCTCTGAGGACAAACAGGCAGCTCAGTACTCCCTACTCCCACTAGTGAGTAAAGAAACTACCCGTTGACCAAACAAGGAAAATGGAGAAAACAGGAACCAAGACAAAGCCCAGGGATCAGCAAAATCTGGTCTCTGGAACACTAGTTAGGAAAGTATGGAAAGCAAGGATATTTTTTTGTTTTTTCAAGTTTTTTACAGAAAAGCAGAAAACACAATAAATGCTATGATTTTCGATTAAATGCTATCAAAAGCTAGTACACTTGAGTGTATTAGCCTGTAGTTTAACTTTTAGGCAAAACTTAAACTAGCAAGTGCAGTAAACAGTTTTAGCTTATAAACACAGGAAAAACAGTGCAAACTTTGATAAAATAAGCAGAAACAGTAGTCGAAAGGCACAAAAAGTCGAAAAAGCCAAGAAAAATACTTAAAATCTGGAAAGGTAGTCTTTTCTGGTCTCTGCTGCTAGAGGAACACTGCTGGCCACCACGAGGAGCTGTGCTGAGTTCTCAATAGCTGGAAAAGCCCGCCAAAACGTGCTTTATAGCAGGGGCTGGAAAAGACAGGAAATGACCCAAAATGGCCAATAAACTACAAGTTACTGCCTTAAACCACTCCTCTGAGGACAAACAGGCAGCTCAGTACTCCCTACTCCCACTAGTGAGTAAAGAAACTACCCCTTGACCAAACAAGGAAAATGGAGAAAACAGGAACCAAGACAAAGCCCAGGGATCAGCAAAATCTGGTCTCTGGAACACTAGTTAGGAAAGTATGGAAAGCAAGGATATTTTTTTGTTTTTCAAGTTTTTTTTACAGAAAAGCAGAAAACACAATAAATGCTATGATTTTCGATTAAATGCTATCAAAAGCTAGTACACTTGAGTGTATTAGCCTGTAGTTTAACTTTTAGGCAAAACTTAAACTAGCAAGTGCAGTAAACAGTTTTAGCTTATAAACACAGTAAAACAGTGCAAACTTTGAAAAAATAAGCAGAAACAGTAGTCGAAAGGCAAAAAAGTCGAAAAAGCCAAGAAAAATACTTAAAATCTGGAAAGGTAGTCTTTTCTGGTCTCTGCTGCTAGAGGAACACTGCTGGCCACCACGAGGAGCTGTGCTGAGTTCTCAATAGCTGGAAAAGCCCGCCAAAACGTGCTTTATAGCAGGGGCTGGAAAAGACAGGAAATGACCCAAAATGGCCAATAAACTACAAGTTACTGCCTTAAACCACTCCTCTGAGGACAAACAGGCAGCTCAGTACTCCCTACTCCCACTAGTGAGTAAAGAAACTACCCCTTGACCAAACAAGGAAAATGGAGAAAACAGGAACCAAGACAAAGCCCAGGGATCAGCAAAATCTGGTCTCTGGAACACTAGTTAGGAAAGTATGGAAAGCAAGGATATTTTTTTTTTTTTCAAGTTTTTTTACAGAAAAGCAGAAAACACAATAAATGCTATGATTTTCGATTAAATGCTATCAAAAGCTAGTACACTTGAGTGTATTAGCCTGTAGTTTAACTTTTAGGCAAAACTTAAACTAGCAAGTGCAGTAAACAGTTTTAGCTTATAAACACAGTAAAAACAGTGCAAACTTTGATAAAATAAGCAGAAACAGTAGTCGAAAGGCACAAAAAGTCGAAAAAGCCAAGAAAAATACTTAAAATCTGGAAAGGTAGTCTTTTCTGGTCTCTGCTGCTAGAGGAACACTGCTGGCCACCACGAGGAGCTGTGCTGAGTTCTCAATAGCTGGAAAAGCCCGCCAAAACGTGCTTTATAGCAGGGGGCTGGAAAAGACAGGAAATGACCCAAAATGGCCAATAAACTACAAGTTACTGCCTTAAACCACTCCTCTGAGGACAAACAGGCAGCTCAGTACTCCCTACTCCCACTAGTGAGTAAAGAAACTACCCCTTGACCAAACAAGGAAAATGGAGAAAACAGGAACCAAGACAAAGCCCAGGGATCAGCAAAATCTGGTCTCTGGAACACTAGTTAGGAAAGTATGGAAAGCAAGGATATTTTTTGTTTTTTTCAAGTTTTTTTTACAGAAAAGCAGAAAACACAATAAATGCTATGATTTTCGATTAAATGCTATCAAAAGCTAGTACACTTGAGTGTATTAGCCTGTAGTTTAACTTTTAGGCAAAACTTAAACTAGCAAGTGCAGTAAACAGTTTTAGCTTATAAACACAGTAAAAACAGTGCAAACTTTGATAAAATAAGCAGAAACAGTAGTCGAAAGGCACAAAAAGTCGAAAAAGCCAAGAAAAATACTTAAAATCTGGAAAGGTAGTCTTTTCTGGTCTCTGCTGCTAGAGGAACACTGCTGGCCACCACGAGGAGCTGTGCTGAGTTCTCAATAGCTGGAAAAGCCCGCCAAAACGTGCTTTATAGCAGGGGCTGGAAAAGACAGGAAATGACCCAAAATGGCCAATAAACTACAAGTTACTGCCTTAAACCACTCCTCTGAGGACAAACAGGCAGCTCAGTACTCCCTACTCCCACTAGTGAGTAAAGAAACTACCCCTTGACCAAACAAGGAAAATGGAGAAAACAGGAACCAAGACAAAGCCCAGGGATCAGCAAAATCTGGTCTCTGGAACACTAGTTAGGAAAGTATGGAAAGCAAGGATATTTTTTTTTTTTTCAAGTTTTTTACAGAAAAGCAGAAAACACAATAAATGCTATGATTTTCGATTAAATGCTATCAAAAGCTAGTACACTTGAGTGTATTAGCCTGTAGTTTAACTTTTAGGCAAAACTTAAACTAGCAAGTGCAGTAAACAGTTTTAGCTTATAAACACAGTAAAAACAGTGCAAACTTTGATAAAATAAGCAGAAACAGTAGTCGAAAGGCACAAAAAGTCGAAAAAGCCAAGAAAAATACTTAAAATCTGGAAAGGTAGTCTTTTCTGGTCTCTGCTGCTAGAGGAACACTGCTGGCCACCACGAGGAGCTGTGCTGAGTTCTCAATAGCTGGAAAAGCCCGCCAAAGCGTGCTTTATAGCAGGGGGCTGGAAAAGACAGGAAATGACCCAAAATGGCCAATAAACTACAAGTTACTGCCTTAAACCACTCCTCTGAGGACAAACAGGCAGCTCAGTACTCCCTACTCCCACTAGTGAGTAAAGAAACTACCCCTTGACCAAACAAGGAAAATGGAGAAAACAGGAACCAAGACAAAGCCCAGGGATCAGCAAAATCTGGTCTCTGGAACACTAGTTAGGAAAGTATGGAAAGCAAGGATATTTTTTTGTTTTTTCAAGTGTTTTTTACAGAAAAGCAGAAAACACAATAAATGCTATGATTTTCGATTAAATGCTATCAAAAGCTAGTACACTTGAGTGTATTAGCCTGTAGTTTAACTTTTAGGCAAAACTTAAACTAGCAAGTGCAGTAAACAGTTTTAGCTTATAAACACAGGAAAAACAGTGCAAACTTTGATAAAATAAGCAGAAACAGTAGTCGAAAGGCACAAAAAGTCGAAAAAGCCAAGAAAAATACTTAAAATCTGGAAAGGTAGTCTTTTCTGGTCTCTGCTGCTAGAGGAACACTGCTGGCCACCACGAGGAGCTGTGCTGAGTTCTCAATAGCTGGAAAAGCCCGCCAAAACGTGCTTTATAGCAGGGGCTGGAAAAGACAGGAAATGACCCAAAATGGCCAATAAACTACAAGTTACTGCCTTAAACCACTCCTCTGAGGACAAACAGGCAGCTCAGTACTCCCTACTCCCACTAGTGAGTAAAGAAACTACCCCTTGACCAAACAAGGAAAATGGAGAAAACAGGAACCAAGACAAAGCCCAGGGATCAGCAAAATCTGGTCTCTGGAACACTAGTTAGGAAAGTATGGAAAGCAAGGATATTTTTTTGTTTTATACAAGTTTTTTTACAGAAAAGCAGAAAACACAATAAATGCTATGATTTTCGATTAAATGCTATCAAAAGCTAGTACACTTGAGTGTATTAGCCTGTAGTTTAACTTTTAGGCAAAACTTAAACTAGCAAGTGCAGTAAACAGTTTTAGCTTATAAACACAGTAAAACAGTGCAAACTTTGATAAAATAAGCAGAAACAGTAGTCGAAAGGCACAAAAAGTCGAAAAAGCCAAGAAAAATACTTAAAATCTGGAAAGGTAGTCTTTTCTGGTCTCTGCTGCTAGAGGAACACTGCTGGCCACCACGAGGAGCTGTGCTGAGTTCTCAATAGCTGGAAAAGCCCGCCAAAACGTGCTTTATAGCAGGGGGCTGGAAAAGACAGGAAATGACCCAAAATGGCCAATAAACTACAAGTTACTGCCTTAAACCACTCCTCTGAGGACAAACAGGCAGCTCAGTACTCCCTACTCCCACTAGTGAGTAAAGAAACTACCCCTTGACCAAACAAGGAAAATGGAGAAAACAGGAACCAAGACAAAGCCCAGGGATCAGCAAAATCTGGTCTCTGGAACACTAGTTAGGAAAGTATGGAAAGCAAGGATATTTTTTGTTTTTTTTTTTTACAGAAAAGCAGAAAACACAATAAATGCTATGATTTTCGATTAAATGCTATCAAAAGCTAGTACACTTGAGTGTATTAGCCTGTAGTTTAACTTTTAGGCAAAACTTAAACTAGCAAGTGCAGTAAACAGTTTTAGCTTATAAACACAGGAAAAACAGTGCAAACTTTGATAAAATAAGCAGAAACAGTAGTCGAAAGGCACAAAAAGTCGAAAAAGCCAAGAAAAATACTTAAAATCTGGAAAGGTAGTCTTTTCTGGTCTCTGCTGCTAGAGGAACACTGCTGGCCACCACGAGGAGCTGTGCTGAGTTCTCAATAGCTGGAAAAGCCCGCCAAAACGTGCTTTATAGCAGGGGCTGGAAAAGACAGGAAATGACCCAAAATGGCCAATAAACTACAAGTTACTGCCTTAAACCACTCCTCTGAGGACAAACAGGCAGCTCAGTACTCCCTACTCCCACTAGTGAGTAAAGAAACTACCCCTTGACCAAACAAGGAAAATGGAGAAAACAGGAACCAAGACAAAGCCCAGGGATCAGCAAAATCTGGTCTCTGGAACACTAGTTAGGAAAGTATGGAAAGCAAGGATATTTTTTGTTTTTTTCAAGTTTTTTTTACAGAAAAGCAGAAAACACAATAAATGCTATGATTTTCGATTAAATGCTATCAAAAGCTAGTACACTTGAGTGTATTAGCCTGTAGTTTAACTTTTAGGCAAAACTTAAACTAGCAAGTGCAGTAAACAGTTTTAGCTTATAAACACAGTAAAAACAGTGCAAACGTTGATAAAATAAGCAGAAACAGTAGTCGAAAGGCACAAAAAGTCGAAAAAAGTCAAGAAAAATACTTAAAATCTGGAAAGGTAGTCTTTTCTGGTCTCTGCTGCTAGAGGAACACTGCTGGCCACCACGAGGATGGTACAACATGCCATCCAGTTACAGTAACCACAGTACTACACATAATATTCATTGCTATACACCTCAGTGTTGTGTGTGTGCAAACATATGCACCTATACACAATATGCATAGCAATCCCCATTTGCACAAAGTGACACATATATGTCTTGTAATGCTATTGAGTGTATAGGTCACATGACACACATTGGGTATGTGTGATGTTTAATGTTGCAGTTGTGTTGTAGCATGCCATGTCATGGCTGGCACTGGCATGTCCACAATATGTTCTACACTCACCATAACTACTGTACAATAGCTATGTTGGCAATGGTATTCCATCAGGTATACATGCACCACTCATCCTGTGTGTATACATAGCATGCATGAGCTAAACCGGTGTCCACAATTATCTGCTAAAGACACAGATGCTCTAATCAGTAATGGATATCTATGTGACACACAGATAAACATCCAGCCATGGCATGTATGCCTGTGAGTGATGGTGCACAGCACATTGAAGAGCTTGTAATACTTGCACAGCAATGTTGTGTCCATCAAAGCCATGTAAACTGTTATTAACAAGGACTGTCTACACTTGCACTGCATGCTGTTGAGCAACACACGTCCTGCATGCTGACACGTGTGATATGACTGTTTGTCTTGTGATACTGTACCCCACCATCAACCGCTATTGGGTATGTTCTGGATTGCTGGTGGTATGTGTGTGTGTGTGTGTGTGTGTGTGTGTGTGTGTGTGTGTGTGTGTGTGTGTGTGTGTGTGTGTGTCTCTGCTTTAGTGAGGAGTGTATTTGTGTGCATGTGTTCATGTGTGCATGTGTGCATGTGTGCATGTGTGGATGTGTTCATGTGTGCATGCGTGCATGTGTTCATGTGTGCATGTGTGCATGTGTTCATGTGTTCATGTGTGCATGTGTGCATGTGTGCATGTGTTCATGTGTGCTTGTGTGCATTTGTTCATGTGTTCTGACATCATGTACAGGTCGTAAAGTGTGTTTCCTGTCTTCCTCTCACAGATGCTGATGTTAGGCTGGTTTACTGCAGCAGGGAATCTGATGTCACTGACTCAAATAGTGATAATGAGGATAGGTGTGTTGAGGCACAGGCATGTTTGCCAGGGTCTGTCATTGGGCCACCAATCGACAGTACACAGCTGTCCACCCCATCCATGCACACAGTCATACTGCCAATACATCCCTCATCACCAATGCCCTTAGCTGAGGGACAGTCTACACTCGGCAATGGCCAGGACAGTGTGGTACCTATGGCACTTGCATCCTGACACAGCAGCCATACCCAGTGGTCTGGAACGGTACCACATAGGCAGATGTCCAGGGGTTCTCCTCGAAGCACTGCTGGTCATCATGCCCCTGGCAGACGTGCCACAGGGTTTACAACCTCACGCATGTTCCAGGCTGTCATGGAGGCACAGGCACATATGGAACGGTACACCAGAAAGGGACTAAGGGCACAGAGGGCACATAACACCACTTTAAATGACAGTATCCATGACCTAGCAGGCGCCATCTGTAATTACACTGAGGTCATGGATAGACGTTGGGGTGAGACATTAGATGTCCTCCGCAATGTCATGTCCATGTGTCAGGACAGTGCGGGATGGGTGAGACGTCGACATGGACATATGCCAGCAACATCAGCAGCTGGCAGTCAGTGTGGACATCCCTCAAGTCACAGCCACTCCCGTAATGCCAGTACCAGCACCAGCAATGTTGGGGGCGGGCTGTCCATAGACCGTCCTAGAAGACCATGTGCATGTGGCTCTGGACATTCCCAGCAGGGACCTGGCTCCAGTGTACATATGTCTACCTCTGAGGGTAGTACTCAGTCTGGCTCAGTACCTGATACTGTCAGTAGCACCCCTGCCAGGCACAGGTACTGTATCCATGGCCAGAGATGGTGATCTGTAAAGCCTGGCAGGTACAGTCTGTGGCTGTCCCACAAATTCCCGTATATGGCAGCCACATGGTGGAACAGTGTGCATGCAGACACACACACACATAAACCAGACACCTAGGGCTAACACATACCCGCACACATTACATCAACATTGGCCCATACCAGTACTCTTGGCCCTGACACACACACACACACACACACACACACACACACACACACACACACACACACACACACATACACACACATACATGTCAATTGTATGGCTCAATGTAGGCCTCTGGCAAACCAACAACACACCCTGTGCATATGATGAAACTTGTGCCACCTCCTGTCATCTGTAACATTGATGCAGGAACAGGCTAACATGGTGCTGATGCACAGGGTGACTTTATGGCAGTATAGCAATGTTAGCATGCTGTCAGCAGTAAAGTGTAATGTTATCCTTGAAGGAGTAGCTGAGCAGCCATGATGCATTAAAGCTATAATTGTCAATGTAGTATTGTTTACACCAGTGTTAATCCCAATAGTGGATTGTCTACCCACGTGCCACTTGGCTGATGTGTGTAGTATTGGCAGCATGTGTTAGAGAATGGACAGTACATGTGGGATGTGTGCAGCACAGGTTTGCAGGTGTACATTTGTGAACATGGTGGAGGTGCACTGTCTGCATGTACGTGCATAGTGGACACATGGGCAGGGTGACATGCCCTGTATTACAGAGTGTTAACACTCCATAGTTTCTATTGGTGGCCAGTATGCATTGTACTACACACATTTTGGAACTTGGGTACACATGTGTGTATGACATGGTTTGACACTGTGCTGTGGATGATACTGTTACTATCTGTCATTGGTTTGCATTCTGGTAGTATACATAACCTCTACAGCCTGACCATAAACAATCGTTAGATGATGTCTTGACAACTGACAGACAGATGTAGGACACACAGTAACATTTGTATCCTTCAGGAACTATACTATGCCAGTAACCAGTGGTGTTCACCTGCACCCATTCCTGGGACCACTCCTGATTCCCATATAGCTCACTCAGGTACAAGCAAACACAGTAGGGATATGTCTGTCCACGTCTGGGAATGCATACTGTGGCCTATAATGCATTCTCTAGATGACACACACAAGGGTATCATACGGACAGATACCTGTTGTCAAACCCATGCTGCAAAACTATAAGCCAACTAAAGCATGGTCATCCACCTTTACAAAACATAGTATCCCCACAGTACCACATAGGTAGTAGCCCCCAACATGTTGACAAGTACCGATGTGTACATACAGCCAAGTGTTACATCATCTCTCCTTTGGTAATCACATTTCCAAAGGGATTTTGAAATCCCTCGGTGAATCACATAAGCAATAAGGGGTCTGCATGCATATCCACAAAGGCTGTTGTACACCTATAATGTATAGCCATCATTGACAGTCTCTGCTGCATTTTAACTGGTCTGAAATATACCTCAGGCATAAACCCTCACTTACACTATTCAATAGAAACCGTCATGAGTGTGTGATACAGATGACCTAGGCCAGGGATCACTGCAGTGGCTGGGATTGTCACAAGCATACAGATGTGACCTAAGGTCTGGAAAGCAGCAGCACACTCTGGCAAAGATAACAGATGTGTTCATGGAGAAAGCAGTGTTCCCACCTCTGAAATAATTGAGGTCACATGTACTTATATGAATTTGCCACACAGCTACCTGATGTGCAATGCACATACTGTTGTCATTGTGATATGTCATACAGTAGTAAAAGCAAAACCCATAACACGGTGACCAACTGCGTCACACACACAGAGCATACACACATTCACCAAGTGCAGGATTCAAACCCCTACCTAACTATGTTATGATACTAGAACAGTACGCATTTGTGCAACGCACTATACACATTACTGAGAATTCTTCTTTCCAAAGGTATATTTGTAGGATGGTAACATCATCAGACTTGACAAAGATAAGTATACCACTTTAAAGGTGTTGTAGTTGTCTCCAAAAAGGTTGCTCCTCTACAAGGAGATACATACACACAGTTGTCATGAGCAGGATTCAAACCCCTATTTAACTACTTAATGATACTAGAGCAGTACGCATTTACACAGGTATATTTGTAGGATAGTGACATCATCAGACTAGACCAAGTGGGTTACATTAGGTGACATTAGGTGGGCTACATAGAAGGAATTTGTAGACACTTTGGCAATGTGATCATCGAAGGAGAGTTTACTGTCTACCTGGGTCCCCAGGGCCATAATTACATTCTCCGTACATACAGGATTCCCACCTATGTGGTAATTTGTGTGCACTTTGTATTATCCAAAGGGGATGACTATGCATTATTTGGCATTCTGCTTGAGGGCATTGTTTTGCCACCAGGTATCTGTCTCTGTAAAACCCTTCTGTAGGATGTCTGTGTCAGCCGTAGAGTCGATTATGGATCACAGTTATCAGTCATCTGCAAACTTGTTCAGCCATACTCCTCCCGTGCTTGTCTGTACCTCTGAGCAGTATCTACTGAACAGGTGGGGTCACAGGACCAATACCTGTGGGATGCCATTTGTGACTGGTTTAGAGTCGGACATGGCACCCATAACTCTGAACATGTGTGTTTGATCTGTGAGCCAGTTGGCCACCGATTCTGTGACATAGCTGTTAGCGTTCAAGCTGGTAAGCTTGTCCATGATGCCAGAGTGGGGAATGGTGTCGAAAAGCCTTAGTGAGGTCCAGGTGGGCTATGTGGACTACATTCACCTCCATCTATGTCCTTGGTAACTGTTTCAAATAAGTCAACTATGTTTAGGAGACAGGATCTACCTTTAACAAAGCCAAGTTGGGTAGGGTCCAGTGTCTGGAGGTCCCCATTTTCTCTGTTTATGGGTTCCATGATAATTTGCTCCATAGCTTTGCAGACCAGGCTGAGTAGGCCTATAGGGCAATGGTTTCCTGGTTCTGTTGTGGCACCCCCTTTGTGGAGCTGGATGACTGTTGCTGTATGCCATTCCTTGGGTACATAGCCTGTGGTAAGGTTGAGTCTGGACAGTGAATGTAGGTGAGGGTGTATTTTCTTTTAGGGCTGGTGTAAGTCACAGCCTGGGACACCATCCAGTCCCATTGATGCTGTGTTCTTAGGTTTGGAGAGGGCTGTTTCTACCTGCATGTCCATGAATTCTGGTGCTCTGCATTCTTCTGGGATGGACACAGGCCCTTTTGGGGTGATGTGGGGGGAGTTTGTACTGAACTTGTCCCCCAGGATATGGGCAATGTAAGTTGGTTCAGTGTATCTTTTTTTTCATTTTGCAGTAGCTGACAGCATTTTTGACAGTTCCACCTAAATGTTTGGTATAGCTAGTGAAGGCTTTGTGGCTGTTATTCTTACATTCCTTGTCTGTAGAAATTGGCCTTGGATTATTTTATGAGCGATCATTGTTTCTTCCTAATAATGATCAGTGATGCCTTTCCTTATGTGAAGTTTGCTCTATCATGTGTTCGTTCCCTCCTTCTGTTGTATAGCTTATTTATGTGCGACAACCACCAGAATGGTTTCCTATTTTTGGAGGAGTGCATCATGGTTTTATTTGGCATGTCTCGATCCATGCATCCCTGCAGATGCTCATAGAATGCACATGTAAATGATTCTGCAGATTGTATAGCATTATCCTATAGCAAGGGTGCTTTTGAACTTTCCACTTTGGTCTTGAGAAGTGTGCTGTTTGCTTTAGAGACTTTCTTCACAGTGGTTTCCTTGACTGTGGTGGGGGGGAGGGGTGATCTGGATTCCCAGCATGATTACTTTATGATATGATATTACCAGCGAGGGGTTTAACTCTGTTGTGGAACACTGGTACCCCATGTTGGTGATGATCAGGTCCAGTATGTTGTCACCTCTAGTGGGCATGGTAACCTGCTGTTCCAGAGCTTTTGAGTTTTTAAACTCTGGGAAGCATTGGCCAAAGGACGTTGTACTCGAGTAATTCTCCCAGTCAGTGTTTCGGCAGTTGTACTCTCCTCATATAATGGTGTTTGGTAGGACCTTTATATTTTCCACTGTTCTCAGGAATACTGAGTGAGGTTCCTGAGACAAGCTAGGTGATCTGTAGCAGGCTACAATCTGATAAGCAGCTTTGCCCAATGTTAGTTGCACTTGTATGGTCTCCAAGGCCTCATGCTGTACCACTAACCTGAAGGTGTGGGTATCCATAAGGTAAATGGATACACCACTTCCTTTTGTATTTCACTCTGGGTTTTGGGGCCGAAGATCAGAGGGATTGTGAGTGTTTTATGTGGAGCATGTGCAACAGCTCTGTGTTTGACATAGCTTTGTATGTTAAGCAGAGATCACCCCTGAGTAGGCGATATGTGAGAGAGTACAGCTGGAGCATTTTCAGACGGTCTGTGTATGGCATGTATTTTAGGCTACTAATGCTATCTGTGAGGTATTTCTGCAGCCTTTCCAGTTGTTGTTGATGTCTTGTGAGGTACATAGCAAAAGGGGTGTTGTACTCTATTATGGATCTAGTGAGTGATAAGTAGAGGGGAACAATGTCCTCTTCTATTCTGCATGAGACACCTTTTGTGATGAGGTGTGCCACGTAGAAGGATTTCCAGACTACCGTGGGATGTGATTATCACAGGTGTGTCCACTCTCCACCTGTGACCTAAGGTCTCTTATTACACTTTCAGTGTTAAGTATACTACCACCTGTGTTGTAGTTCATGGCTACAGAATTTTTACCAGAGGGGGATGACAATGCACTTTTTGGCACTGAGCTTGAGGCCATGGCTTTGACACCAGGCATTTGTCTCAGTGAGGCCCTTTTGTAGGATGTCCACATCTTCAGTAGTTTTGATTATGGCTCCTAGTTTGCAGTCATCTGGAAACTTCATTAGCCACAGACCTTCCATGTTAAAGTTTACCTCAGGGAAGTAGATTCCAGACAGGACAGGACACAGGACTGAACCCTGTGGTACTGCACTTGTCTCTGGTCTAATGTCGTACTTGGAGTCTGCTACTTTCACAGTGTGCATTCTGTCAGTTAGCCAATTGGCATCCCATCTTGTGACATAGCGATTTATACCTAGTTTAGTGGGTTTATCTAAAATTCCAGGGTGGGTGATGGTGTTGAAAGCCATGGCAAGATCTACATAGGCTGTGTGAACCACCTTACCCTTGTCTATGTTTCTGATGACTGGTTCAATGACGTCTATCAGGTTTAGGAGACATGATCTGACTTTTACAAACCCAACATGGTTGTGGTCCAGTGTTTGGAGATTACCAATGTCTTTTTTTATCAGTTATATGATGATACATTCCATGGCCTTGTAGAGCAGGCTCATCAGGCTAATGGGCCACTAGATCCTGGGGTCGATGGTGGCTCCCCCCTTTAGTAGTGGGATAACTGTCACTGTGCGCCATTCAGCAGGCACAAAGTCTGAGGTGAGGCTATGACTGAACATGATACGTAGGTGTGGTGCCTGTTTGTTCTGTAGTTTGTGTAGACCACAGCCTGGGATGTTATCTGGTCCCATGTATGCTGTGTTCCTGGCTTTGGAGAGTGTTTTTTACCTGTGCAGCCATGATGACAGCAACTTTGCAGTCTTCCGTTATAGAGATGTGCTCTTTCATGGGTGAGGGGGGGTAAAGTTAGCACTGATCCTATCTGCCGGGATGTTGGCAATATCAGTTGGGTCTGTATATTTAGTGCCATTGTGCTGTAACTCAGAGCAGATCTGAGTGTTGACATTGACATTCTTGACATAGCTATAGAATGCTTTGTGGTTATCTTTAGAATCAGTGTCGATTTTGTTTTCATAACTAGCTTTGGAGGATTTTATCATGGATCACAGCTTCTTATGGATGTGGAGCATGGAGCTCCTCCCCTCGTGGGATTTTACCCTGTTTTGCAACAGTATTCTCCTTCTGTTGTGCAGTTTGTTTATGGCAGGGGAACACCAGATTGTCTTCCTTTTCTTGGAGGTTAGCATCTTGGTTCTGTTTGGGATAGCACGATGCATGCAGTCATGTAAGTGCTTATGAAGTGCAATTGTGAAGGATTCAGTAGTCATAACTGTATTGTCCATCTGCATGGGTGTCCTGAAGCATGACGTTGGCTTTGGAGACATTTTTTAACATGGTTTCCTTAATGGGGGTGTGGGTCCAGAATGTGGATACATAGGGTGATTAGCCTATGGTCAGATGGGACCAATGAGGTGTTGACATCAGGTGTAGAACATCGGTCATGCACGACAAACCAAACCCTGTAACCAACACAAATAACCACAAAGTGAGCTAAATGCTACTCATTGCCAGAAGTCTCAGCCTCCAGATGCAGATACTCGAGGCACTTCTCATTATGGAGAATATTGATATCTGTGCAGTATTGGTAACCTAGTTCAAGGCTCCAGACAGCACACCAGCACTACCAGGATACTACTCATTCCATACCTTCCAGCATCAGAACCTGAATCATAGCACATAGGATGAGGATGTATCCATAATTATCAAGGATATCTACACCTCTCTCTACATGCTCTCTACAGGATATGTACCCATAGAATGTTGCACAGCAACTTTCTTCACACTCCACAGGGGTAGAGCCACAAAAAACCCTTGGCATTCATGCTCTATGAGCCTGACAAGTGTGTTCTGCAAGGCAATGGAGCCAATCATAATGGAAGTCAACAATACAGAAATTGGGGACCTTCACACAGTTGAGCACACACAGTTTGGCTTGGTCAAAGGCAGACCATGCCTCCTGAACTGGGAGGATCTCTTTGACAGTTACCCAGGCTATGGATGATTGAAATGAGATCCACACAGCCTACCTATGCCTTGCTAAGGCCTTTGACACCATTCCCCAGTCAGGTATCATAGATGAACTCAACAACCTGCCGATGAATCCATACATCACAAGATGGATTGCAAACTGGCTCACAAATAGATCCCACACATTACGAGTTGTTGGCTACATATCAGACTCTACACCGGTAACGATAGGTGTCCCCCAGGGTTCAGTCCTGGGGTCCCTCCTGTTTGGTATAGACTTCTCAAATGTACATGCCAACAGAGGAGAGTTGTGGTTGACTACGTTTCTTGGGAACTGTAAAGTGTTTGTCATAATAGATTCCGCGGAAGACAGACAGATTCTCCAGAATGGCCTCTATGAGACAGATGTGTGGTGTCAGAATCATGGCCTCAAGCTCACTGTGGAGGTATGCATAGTGATCCTCTTTGTTGAAAACAAAATACCCACAAACTACCACATGGGTGTTACCCCCTTGAAAATGACAAGGTGATAAGGGATCTGGAGACACAAGTAGATAGTCATCTTTCCTTTGACAAACATGTTGCCAAAGTGATTGGGAGATCCTATGTGGCCCACCAAATCAACAAAGGGTTTGCATTAGGATCCAAAGAGGTAGTGTTGGCACTCTACTCTTACATCATCAGACCCATTATTGAGTACAGTGCACCATTTTGGATGTATTCGACTTAGCATATCCAGCAGCTGTAGAGACCACATAGGTACCTCACCAAGAGGATTACTGGCTTCAAACAGTTGTGTTATGCAACACAGCTGGTAAAACTAAATCTGTTCTTCGTTGCATACCGCCTACTCAGAGACACACTCTACCTAACATACAGAGCCATGTCCAACACATAACTGTTGAACATGCTCCACCTACACATAACAACATTGAGTCCCCCTACACATTCCAGGGATATGAACCTCATCAGAATGATGAATACAACATGCTGGTGGGATAGAGTACCATCCCCAACACTTACCTTACTGTGGAACAGAGTCCCAATGTACATCAGACATAACCCCTTGCTGACACTCTTCAATTGGAACCTTGATGAGTGGATGGGAAACAGACAGTTCATGCCAAGCATCAAATCAGCAGCCCCACTAGAAAGGGGCTTAGGGTACTAACTATTAGAACTAGGCCTTGGGAGACTACCCAATGGTGTGGTGAAAGCTGCACAACTTGCGTAGTCTGATATATGCCTTCGTGGAGATAGTCTATTACATACCTATGGACCTATGTGACAGGTACATGTCCACAGATAGTAGATGTGTACTTCAATGTACAGTCATGTTGTACAGCAGGCACATGGACCACATACACTGTAATGCTTACAGATACTGGTGGCTGTTATGTAGAGTGGGAGAGATGTGCACCTTATGTCTTTCATGCCATTGGGATGTGTGCTGGGTGGGGCAGTCTTGGATGGCTCCCTGTCATAGTCACCCTCTTACACACATCTCTGCACATCCATATTTGGCTTATTATACTGTGTTCACCCTACATATATATATATATATATATATATATATATATATATATATATATATATATATATATATATATATATATATATATATATATATATATATATATATATATATATATATATATATATATATATAGGTACATAGGTAGATGATAGGCTATCTGCCTGAAGGCATATATTAGTATGGCCAGAGTGTGCAGCTATCACCACCCATGGAGTTAGTTCCCTAGGCCTCTGTGTAGCAGAGCTGATGAAGTGATCCATGGTGTGACAGTTCAGTTTCACATACACTCATCAAAACTCCTCTGGAAGAGTGTCAGTGAGGGTCTTGGCTTAATGTCGGTTGGGAGCCTGTTCCAAAGCAAGGGAAGTCTGTGAGTTAGTCATGTATCCCTCCAACATGTTCTGTTTAATGTTGTGATGATGATATCCCTAGAGCATGTGGTACAATGAGCTTGGGTTTACTTCAGATAGCGCATGTACATTAGTTCTGCATTGGACATGGACCTGTCTGTTGGGCATAGATCTCCTGAGTAGACAGTATGCAACAGAGTACAGATTGAGTTAAATTCAGTCTGGTTGCATGGAGCAACTGTTTGAGGCCAGTAATCCTCTTGTTGAGATACTTCAGTGGTCTTTCCAGCTGCTGAAGGTGCCTAGTCAGATTCATCGCAGGTGTGTTGTGGTACTCTCTGACGGGTCTGATGACTGATGAGTAGAGGGAACCTCCTTTGACCTACATGCAAAGCCCTTGGCAGTTTGTGGGAACACATAGCATGATTTTCTAACCACTTTGTGAATATGTTTCTGGAAGTGGAGATGACTATCCACGTGTCCATAGATAGTACAGTTTTGTACCTACCATAAATGTAGATGTTCGAGTGCTAATACAGCTGCAGTCATAACAGATGGGTCATCCTGCCGTCAGGCAGGTCCTCGGTCGGCCGAATTCCAAAGTCTAGGTCCGGCGTCAGTTGTCGTCGCTTCTTCCCTGATGTCAGTGTGGCAGGGGTGTAAAAGAGCCAGCCGACGCCATCTTCTTCAGTTTTTCTTGCCCCAGATGTCAGGTGCCCCCAGAAGGAAGGCAAAACATAAATTTATGTAATAATGCAATGTAATATAATCAAATAACAGTAGTTTGCAAGCAAATACACCATAAAAGAATACCCCAATCAGGTTGTATGAGGAGGTGTTTATCATAAGGCCTGTCCCAAGAGGGGATGGAGGGAGGGAAACCTGGACTGCAGCTGTATTAGCACTCGAACATCTACATTTATGGTAGGTACAAAACTGTACTATGTTCATCGTGCATACAGCTGCAGTCATAACAGATGGGTAGAATCCCAAAGCTAAAAAGGGGTGGCAGGCACTAAGTGGAACTAGGAGGAGCAAGGATGCCCTGCAAGACTGCTGTGGCAAAGCCCGCTCTAGATTTAGAGTAAAGTGGAAGGTGATAGCGCTTGGAGAAAGTGTGCACAGAACTCCAAGTGGCTGCTTCCAAAATGTCCTTGGTAGGACCCCCCCCGAGAAAAGCTGCAGAGGTAGCTGTGGCCGTTGTGGAGTGAGATCTGATGCTTGTAGGCACAGTTTTTCCATGAAATGAGTAACAAAAGCGTATGCAGTGGGCTATCCATTTTGAGATTGTCTGTTTGGAGATAGCCTTTCCTTGAGCACCTGTAGCATAGGACACAAAGAGTTGCTCGGATTTTCTGAATGGCTTTGTCCTGTCCAAATAATAATGAAGTTGTTTGTGAATGTCCAAGGAATGTAGTAGTCTTTCCCCTTTGTTTTGTGGATTAGGATGAAAGGTAGGTAAGTGGATAGTCTGATTCAAGGCTACACTGGATATTACCTTTGGCATAAAGGAAGGGTTGGTTCATAAGGAAACTCTGTCCTGATGGAAAATGATGAAAGGTTGCACAGCCATGAGGGCCTGTAGTTCCGATACCCTGCGTGCTGAGGTGATAGCCAGAAAGAAGGCTGTTTTCCATGACAAATATTGCAGTTCTGTTGACACAGCTGGCTCAAATGGAGGCAGGGTCAGTTTTTCTAAAATGAAGTTGAGGTCCTAAGCAGGTACTGGTGGTTTCCTTGGGGGTTTTATATTCTTAGCCCCTCTGAGGAACTGTCTTAAGAGAGGATGAGAGAATAAAGGAGGATCAGTGTTGTATTGTGCAGAAATGGCTGAAGCATGGATCTTGATGGAGGAGAAGGAAAGTCCACTGTTTAACATCTCAGCTAGGTACTGTAATATTTGAGGTAAATTTAGTTCCCAAGGATTCTGGCCCTTTTTCTGATTCCAGGCACAAAACCATTTCCATTTGGCGGAGTAGGCTTTTCTAGTAGAAGGTCTTCTGGCCTCCAAGATGACATCCTGCACCTCCTTGGAGAGGAGGGTATGTTGGAAAATCAAGGAATCCTCCATGCGGCTAGATTGAGGGTTTTCAGCTGACTGTGAAGAGTTTTGAAGTTGTGCTGGGACAACAGAAGAGGCACTAGAGGCAGGATCCATGGTGGGGAATGCGTCAGGCTCTTCAGGAGTGGATACCAGTGTTGTCTTGGCCAGTCTGGAGCAATGAGAATCATGTTTGGCCTCTCTTCTCTGGCTTTTAATAGAACTTTGGGCAGCAGAGGAAGAGGTGGAAAGGCATAGACTGCCAATGTTGTCCATTCGAAAGAAAGTGCGTCCACTTTCCAGGCCTGTGGATGATAGGTCCTTGAGCAAAATGTTTTCAGTTGGTAATTTCTGTGGGTAGCAAAGAGATCTATGTCTGGCTGTCCTCATGCCTGAATTATCTTTGTGAAAACTTGAGGATGCAACTTCCATTCGTGTGGATCTGTCATATTTCTGCTTAGGTTGTCTGCCAGTGTGTTTTCCTTCCCTGGCAGGAATTATGCTTGAAGTTGGATTTGCAATTCCAGAGCCGTGTTCCAAAGGGACATGGCTAGTCTGCACAGGGGGTATGAATGAGTTCCTCCCTGTTTGTTTATGTACCACATCACTGTGGTGTTGGCTGTCCTTATCAATAGCTGGCCTGGATGCAGTAGGTCTTTGAAGGCCTTAATAGCATTTTGTACTGCTAGCATTTCCTTTTGACTGATGTGTAGGTGCTTCTCTTTTTGGGACCATTTGCCCTGAATGCAGTGATCTGTCATGTGCACCCCCCAGGCATAGTCCGAGGCATCTGTTGTGATGATTTGATTTGCTTGAGGCATGCAGAAGGGGAGACCTATGTTTCTTTGGCATGCTTGAGCCCACCACAGAAATTCCTTTGGAATGAGTAGTATAATTGTTTCCAAACTGTGGCTGTGTTTAGACCATACATTTTTTAGGTACCATTGAAGTTTCCTCATATGCAGCTTTGCACATGGGATCAGCAGGATGCAAGATGCCATGAATCCCAGAGCCTGCAGGACTTTCCTTGCAGTCAGCCTGGTGAAGGTTGAAGTATTGAGATAGTTGCCCTTGCTTTTCTGGCGTGAGGTAGGCCATCTGGGTGTTTGTATTCAAGCTGGCACCGAGGAAAATTATTGTTTGAGAGGGTATTAGTTTTGATTTCTTTTTGTTGACTGTGTATCCCAGAAAGTTCAACAATTTTATTACAAATGCCTGGTGTTTCAGAAGTATGTGCTTACTGTCCGCTTGGATCAGGCAGTCATCCAGATATGGGTATATTTGTATCCCTTGAAGTCTGCAGAAGGCAATTACTGATGCCAGGCATTTCGTAAACACTCTGGGCACAGCAGATAAGCCAAAGGGCAATGCAGAGAATTGATAATGGTTGAACCTGCAAGAAATCTGAGGTATCTTCTGCATTCTTGTCTGATAGGGACCTGCAGGTATGCCTCCTTGAGGTCCAATGTTACCAGCCAAGACTCCTTGCCCAGCATGGGAAGAAGCTGCTGTAATGTGAGCATCTTGAATTTTGGTACGAGTAAATATGTGTTTAGGATGGATTGATCCAAAATAGGTCTCCAATCTTTGTCCTTCCTTGGTACCAGGAATAGTCTGAAATAAAAACCGTGACCCTGTTCTTTTGCAGGTACCTCTTGAATAGCTTTCATGTTCATGAGAGCTGAAATTTGTTTTTGTGCCTCTGCCCTTTGATTTTGTGGCAGGTTTGGCATGCCTCTTATTTTTGGAAGGGTGTGAAAGTGGAATCTGTAGCCTCTGTCTATAATGTCCAGGATCCATTTGTCTTTTGTGAGAATATGCCAATTTTTTGAAAATAATGCCAGTTTTCCGCCTAAAGGTGCTTCCATTAAAGCTTTGCTTGGCATGCAAAGGGGAAAGTCATTGTGTCTGCTTTCTGAATGACTGTGATCTATCTTCTCCACCTCTTGGTGTAGGTTCTTCCGATTGTCTGGCTCTGAATGATCCTTGAGATTGTCCTCTACCCCTCGGGCACCTGTATCTGCCTCTTTGAGGTCTGTCCGTGGCTGGAAAGGACCAATTTTTTGAAGGCCAGTTTCTGCTGAAACGTGGAGGTTGTACCTGTAGGAAATCTTTCACTGTTTGCATTGATCTTGCCTTTTCCACCATTTTCTTTAGTACCTCCTCAGCTTTAACACCAAACAATACATCTTTTTGAAGAGGTGCATCTAGTAATTTAACTTTGACATGATCTGGTAAGGGTTTTTCTTTGAGCCAAGCATGTCTACGTATGACAGACCCTGTAACAGCAGCTCTACATGAGGCCTCTAAAGCATCAAAACCACACTGCAAGGTATGTTTACCCACTTGTTCTGCACTATGCAACAAATCCTGCAACTCCTTTAAATCTGGTTGCTCAGGTTGTGTCATTTTGCTTTTCAACTGAGATAACAAAAACTGTTGATACTTTAACATATGGAACTGACAGTTTAATGCCCTCATGGTTAAAGTGGCTGAGGTGTACACCTTTTTCCCCAACCTTTCTAAAGCTCTGGAATCTCTCTCTGAAGGCAATGGGTTTTTGGCAGTAGAGGCCTTAATTCCCTTGGGACCCTGTGAAATAGTTTCTGGGTCAGCAGCATGGCTTTTGTATAGGAATTGGTGAGAATCAGGAACCCGGTAATACCTGTCAGGTTTAACAGGAGCTGGAGGTAAAGAATTTGGGTTGAGGCTGGCTTCTGTGTACACATCATCTAATATATCCAAGACAGGAGGGATAGCCAGAGGCCTGTGCTGGGGAAGCAAGAGAAAATCCCTGAGCCTTTTCTTGGAATCTGAGTAATCTTGGCCTTCCCAGTGAAAGTGTTCCCTCAAGGTATGTAAGGTTTCCCCAAAAGAATAGTCCTCAGGGGGGGAGACCGAGGGAATGGACTCCTCAGCATCAGAGTCTTCAAAAGGGGAATATGAATATTCCTGGTCCTCAGAATGTTCTGAGGTAATAGAGGCTTGATCTGAGGAAGGGTAGTCTTCCTCCAATCTGGGCCTTTTGTCCGAGGGGGGCTGAGAACCCCTGATAAGAGTAATCAAATCCTCAGCCATTTTGAGCATCTGTTTTTTAGGCATGGGGTCTTGAGAGGGGCTCTGTGGACCTTGTCTTTTAGTTTTCATGGCTGCTTTAGATTTTGTGAAAGCCTTAATGGAAAAGGAGGAAGGCCTGAAGACACCTTGAGAGGTGGCAGGCCTGTCTAAACTCTGAGTTTCCCCGCCAAGAGTGGCGTCGGTATCTGTAGTCGGAATGGGGGCTGAGGAGCCTGCGACCTCGGGCACAGAAGACACCGCTAAAGAAGCGTCATCAGTACTCAGGGGCTGCATAAGCGCCTCGCTGTGAACCGGAGCACCGGTAGTCAGCTTTAGCATGGTGTCGGTAGAAGTCGCGGACCTTGTATGTCGGTCCTTATCTTTGCGTCTTTTACTCAAAACTGGAGTTGGAGTATCCGACGACATAATGTAATTAAATTTTTTACCAAAATAGTGTTGGGCGAACTCCGCCCGACGCTTAATAGTGCGTTTGTTGAATCTAGCACAAAAACGGCAGGCCGAGACGTCGTGGTCTGGGCCTAAGCAAGGAATACAGAAAGAATGGAAATCCTTATGCGGTATTTGCTTCCCACATGAAATGCAATTATTAACTTTGTCTGACATCGGTCTGAGGCAAGAAAAGTTTCCCCAATGGGGTACTTAGCTTTCATGAAGACTTCGGCTGAAATATTTTCGTAAATCTCAGGAGCTGGCCGACCGGCAATTGCAAACTGCTTCTGCTTCGGGCACCGCGCGGCAAGAAAGACTGAAGAAGATGGCATCGACTGGCTCTTTTATACCCCTGCCACACTGACGTCAGGGAAGAAGCGACGACAACCGACGCCGGACTAGACTTTGGAATTCGGCCGACCGAGGACCCGCCTGACAGCAGGATAACCCATCTGTTATGACTGCAGCTGTATGCACGATGAACATCCCTTATTTATCACCTCCATATTTAGGGTGTTGGCACCTATGTGGTATTTGTATGACTGTAGCTCGAGGGCATATTTGTACACCACATAAGTCTGACTGAGACCCTTTTTAAGGATGTCTCTGTTGTCCCACACATCGATTATGACAACTTTTTTGCAGTCATCCACAAACTTTGCTAAACATAGCCCTCATGTGTTTGACTGTATTTCTGAAAAGTATACACCAGACAAGAGGGGTCCCAGGACTGAGCCATGGGGGACAGCAGTTGTTACCAGCTTGCACAGGAGACCACAATTTTTACCTTGTGGGATCTATCTTTGCCCCAGTTGGAAATCCAACAGATGACATACATATTTATGCACTGGTAGTTGATTTGTGGATACAACATGTGTCTGGGATGTTGGAAGAGGGCTTTCCAAGGTCTATGTGGGACATGTGTAGCTCATTTCAATGATGTATGTCCTGGGTGACTGCCTTGAAAACAGTCTAGCAGGTTTGGGAACCATGATCTGCCCCTGACCAAAATGGAATTGGTAGGGTTGGGTGTTTGTAGGCTCACAATAGCTCTGTTTATGAGTTCCATCATGATGGACTCCATGGCCTTGCAGATCAGGCTTAATAGGCTTATAAGACAATAGTTCATATGGTCTGTTGTGCACCAACACTTGTGATGTGTGCCAAATGTTGCTGTAACACATTCAATGGTTTCATATCCTGTACAGAGGGTGAGTCTCAACAGACTGTTCAGGTGCAGGGTCTGTTTGTTTTGGAGTTCACATATGACACAGCTAGGGAAGCCATGTCATCTCATAGACGCCGTGTTTTTAGGTTTGGAAAGTGCTGTTTAACCATTGTATGTGTGATTTCTGGGTTTTCACAGTCTCCAGGTATGATAATGGGCCCTTTTGTCAGTGAGAGGTGGGTAAATATGTATGAACCTGTCTGACAAGATGTTGGCAGTGTCAGTCATGTACATGTATTCATTTACAGTTTGCACTGACTCAGAACATATGTGTTTACATTGATATTTATGACATTGCGAAAGAAAGCTTCAGGGTTCTCTTTGGACTCTTTGATAATACTTTTGCCAGAACATGAATTGGATAATGTTAGGAGTGCTCATTGTTTATTGATGATACTGATCGGAGATTTATTGGTCTTCTTTGAATTTTCACTTTCTCTGAACAAGTTCAGTACTTGTAGTACATAGTTTGATTATGACAGGAGTCCAATATATTATATGGGTCTGTTTTCATATCACTGTGTGAGCAAGGCAGGATTGGTGAATAGTGACATGTTTCTGGGGTGAGAACTGCAACTTCCAGATATGTGTGGCCCACTGCTGTACTCTGACATGGCCTAAGTGTATGAGCATGCCTAGTATGACCTTTCAGTATGTTGTTGATTGACATTTACTTCGTTTATTGAAGTGTGTGAGCATGCCCAGTATGGACATATATACTATATGTGTGTGGAAAATCAAGTTGTTTTTACATCAGGGCTCACCTTTGCGTTGTACATCGACAGGAAGCATGCTGTGCCTGCAGGGCTTCCATGAGTCGCTTTCATAGACTTATCAACATTTCTACATACAGGGGGGACAGCTATTATTTGTACATTTCTACCCAGGGGACACACCTGATTGTTACTGTGGGTGTACATTGGATGAGGGGTTGACCTGACACTTATACACATTTGCTAGGCCTGCACTGCTATGTCAGGTACTCCATTTTAGTCTGTACTGTTACCTATCGTACTGGCTTGAGGCATACTACTGTACTACAGAACTTAGCTTCCAATTTCATGTATATTAGTTTGTTACTTCATAGCCTACCCAACCCACATCACACTGCCTGGCCTGCTGTTATCTGTCTGCATAGGCCTGGGGGGAAGTTCAGAGGGCATGATACAGCATTTGTTTGAGTTTGCGTTAGTCTACAATTGCCCTGCTGTGTCTGTGTCAGTGAAATGCTGTCATGGCTTAGTGGTTCAGTACTGTGAATATAGTGCACAGTATCCTGAGTTCGAGCCCTGTCACTGCTTTTAATTTCCTGCTGGGCAGACCTGATTGGTTAAGGAACAGTAAAGCAGGTGTGAGCGTGTTTACCTGACTTTGCCTGACTTTGACCAACATTGACAAACGTTGCCCAACATTGCCCAATGTTGCACTAGTTTGCGCGGTGTGCAGCTCCAAGCAATTGTGCTTAAATATGCTAAATAGTGGTAAAATGTGCTTAACACTGCTTTATATTGCTTAAAATAGGGCAATCATGCCTCAGGTGGTGCTGCATGGCTGCCTATGTCGGATGCACATTATACACTCCCTATACATGTTTGAAAACAGGTAGTGTCAAGTTAGGCATCCCTTTTATTGTATGCACAGCACAACCAAGTAAAACAAATAATGCACGAAACCACCAAAAGAGCAGGAACAACTCGCACAGATGCATACAGAAATTTATTCTGGTACCTCGGCTACCACAGCCTTCAAAGGAAGCCGAGGTACCAGAATAAATTTCTGTATGCATCTGTGCGAGTTGTTCCTGCTCTTTTGGTGGTTTCGTGCCTTTTATTGTATGTGCAAGTCAGAGAGAGGTGTCATTTCCAGGGTTCCTACTGAGTCAGTGCATGTGCTATGCGTTGCCTCTTTGCCAAGACCAGGGCATAGTGGGCACGTCTCCTTCTGCCTACTGGGGCAGGCTCAGGTTGTTCCTCCTCCAAGTCACGCTGTTCCTGTGCAGGCCTTGGCAATGGTGGAGGCTGTTTGGCCCTGCTCCATGCTGTTCCTGCTGCAGCTGTTTTTGCAGGATTATATTGTGTAGCATGGCACATACCATGACAATTTGGGTACATGTAGTTGGTGAGTACTGCAAGGCTCCACCGGATGTGTCCAGGCACCGGAACTGTGACTTGAGCATCCCAAACACACGCTCAATTATGTTTCTTGTTTGTGCATGTGCCTCATTATGGAGTTCTTGTTCGGGTGTGTGTGCATTTCTGATGGGTGTCATCAGCCACGGCTCCAGTGCATATCCAGCATCCCCCACTAGGTGACCGTCAGGGATGTCCCCATTGGCAAATCTCTGGTACAGCTGCATCAGATGCCAGATGTGGGAATCGTGATAGCTTCCAGGGCAGCCAGCACACACATTCATTATTATGCCCTGGGCATCGCACATGACCTGGCAGTTGATGGAGGGGAAGCTCTTGCAGTTGATGTAGACTCTACCCCACTCACCGGGAGGTGCTTTGATGTGTATGTGCGTGCAGTCTATTGCACCCACCACCTCAGTGTATTGCACTATTTGGTGGAAGAGATGCATATTGCTGGCCAATGCCTCACTGGAATTGGGGAAATATACATGCTCACCGACATGTGCTGACATGGCATCCAGGAACTGATGCAGTACCGTGGATGCTGATGCCTGTGAAACCCCCATCATATCACCAGTTGGTCTCTGGAAGGTACCTGTAGCTAGTATTCATAGGCCAACACATACCTTTGTATCCACTGGGATGGGTTCCCCTCTGTTGGTTTTGTGTGTGAGGCGTGGCCGGCACAGCTAAACAATTTGCTGCAGGAGGTCTCTGTCCATTCTATAGCACTCCACTTTCTCCAGCTCATGTAGCCCCTGGTAGGTTACCCTGGGTCTGTACACTCTTCTCTGTCTCCTCACTGTGGGTTGCTCAGCAGCATTCACATCATCACCACCCTCAGCACCTTGCACATGTTGGTTTATAATAGCAATGGCAGCCCCTAACATTTTGTCAACCTTAACCTTTTTGAGTTTTCACTCTTCTAAACTGCAGTGTTGCAGAGTTCTTGTGAAAAAAACAGGTTAGACTGCTGTTTGCAGAGTTTAAATTGCTGGGCTGGGCTGGGCTGGGCTAGTCAACTGCCTGTGTAATTGGCTGATTGTGATATATTTCACCTGGCAGCTCTGCTAGTTCTCCTTGGTTAACTTCCTACTACTTCTTTTCCTTCCCTTTTCCCTTTCTGCTTCCATAAGGGGCAGCGACTCGCAAACAAGCACACACGCGCGCACATGCACGCGCACTCGCGCACACGTGTGCACATGCTGTGTGCCCGTTTGCAATAAATTTCTGATATATCCACTGCGTACACCTTTGGTTTCTTGTTTTCAGCTACTACCACTGTAAACACACCTCTTGCAATCCTGAGCAACTCAGGGCAAACACAAGCCACTGTGCTCCAATCACCTTACAGTGTTTCAGACATACCCCCTCATGATGTCACCTATCTTCTACTCGACTACTACCCTACTCCTACACTTACACTCTAGGGACATGGCTCACATGCCAGGGAAAATTGGGATTCACTATCCTTATCCTCATTTGCCTAGGATTGCCTACTAATGCTTGGTTACATCTCTTACACTGAGCTTGCCCCCCTTAGCAACCACTACTCAGTGGCCATGTTGTTTGCAGCCTGCCATTCACCTGCATGGCAGAACACGCTTTTTAGTGTAAAAGAACATTTGTGGCTATTTTCCCTTTTTTTTCTTTTTATTTAAAGCGCAGCATGTTTGGGCGATGCTGCTCTACGCTTAAACATCGGCGATCGGGTAAAAAAAACATTGGATTTTAAGGATTTACTACATTTGCAAATGCCAATGGCCTTATATTTGGCCATTGGCATGGTTCCTTAACTAGGTGCATCCTTTATTTGGAGCTGTCATAGCTCTGTTTAGCTATTTGCAGAACGGTACTCTGTTACCAACGGAGTACATTTCTGCAGATAACACTACTCTTACGCTGACAGGTTATTGGTTCCTGGATCGCAAATTTATCTCATTTGCATAGCTTTCAGCAGCAAATGAGGTAATTTGTATACCATAACACTGTCCGTGCAAGAGTAGCTTTAGAAGCTCTCATGCATGCCCCTACTGGCTATTGCTGAATTGCTCGGCAGACATATTGCCTGTCTGCCATCTTACACTGTTCTTACACTCCATGCAATCCTTCATAAATCTGGCCCAGTATGTGCTTAATCCAACTCTCCCCTCATTTGTGTTATCATGAAATGTTTCAGTTGAGGTTTCTGTCTCATTGTTCAAGTTCAAAGTTCAAAGTTCAAAAGTAACTTTATTGTCATTCAGACCATACACAAGTGTACAGCAGAATGAAATTTAATTTCTCCAACTCTAAGTACAACAGAAAAACACAGTAACACAGAACAAAAAGTACAAAATTTAAAACAACAGTGACCGAGTCTAACAGTAGGTGCAGAAGCAACCATTCACCATTTGATTCTCACGGACTACAGCAATCGACTATGTCACTGCCACCACCATCACTCTCTGTACACCAGCAGCACTCCAAGTCCAAGTCAAGTCATGCCAGGTCATCTCAAACATCACAAACCAAATCTGATCAACAAACCAAAACCTGCAGACAAAAAAAAAGAACTGGATCCCTGACATCTGCAAGCAGCATGAACGCTTTGAATGGCCCTGCCAGCTCAACCATCCTCTCTGAACTCTCACCAGTTCTGTCTATGACACCTCGACAGTCATCAGCAGCCCCTAGATTTTATCCAGGTCCTACCAACTCAGCAAAAACCAACACCAGACTTCCAAAAACATAACCTGGCAGACAAGAGTCCGAATCCAATGCTCTGCACTCTACACCTCGCCCAACTCTCCACCGAAGGCCCAAACTTCCATCTTCAGTTATGATCTCCGTCCAACAACCCCAATAATAAAAACAAGTAACACGGACACAACGGACACCACGATGACATGATGAACATTCAACCAGGTCAAACGGACCCAAAAACAGATCAAAACAGACCACAAAACATACATCAGGAGCCGGAGAGGCCACTGCCATACAAGGCACCACCATCTTAGCTACAGTACATTGTACTAACTACATCATTTTTGAGTAGGTGGACATCTGTTTCATGGGCAATCTTTGTTAATATAGTTGTTTTCTTTGCTTATGTCTGAGCAGCAGAGTTTTCTTGTATATGTACATTGCTCTCAGACATCATTACTGCATTTTAGTCGAGAGACACCTGCTGGTTTGTCCAAGTAAGTTATCATATTAATCCTCTCTCTATCAGAATGTAGGTGATTATGGCTGCTGCTTCATGTCTCCCTTTGTGTATATTAACAGCCTTCCTAAATTGACAGCTATATTTGGTCCACCAAGTTTATTAGGTTTAACTACTACATAGTCAATAAAGATATCAGCTTCAGTTTTTCACTGAATGTGTTCTTTTTCCACCACCCTCTTTGTCACAATGATTTCTATTACATGCATTTATTTTGTTAATGATTTTGTTTCACTCAATTTATTTTACTGTTATATGCAGCAGTATCATAACCTGCACCCATCCCTCTGGCAGGGCCTGCCAGTCTCCCACATTTGGCAGCTGTGGTGCCACCATCACAACCAAAAGAATCCAGCACATTTGGGTCCTAGACAGCCACAGTCACCACCACACACCCAACCCTTTCTGCACCACTTACTTCAGATAGCCCTGCACCAAATTCTGGGATATTTGTACACACCAGTAGCAGTGCCAGTGTAAGTGACACCTTTGTCACCCATCAACACCTGGCAGACATTATTCAGTGACATAAATCCAACCCTATTCCCTCTCGAATCTACACATCTATTTAAATATAAAGCTTACTACCACAAACTAAGCTCTAAAAACTTCTGCCAAAATTTTATCTAAAGTAAAATGGTTGACCTATAGCAATGTTTTTCAGCTTTTCCCAGTTAGGGGTCACCACAGTGGTTCACCAGTCCACAGATTGATTAGCAGTGAAGTTATAATGGTGTCAAGTTGTGAGCCTGGCACCCGACCTTCACAGAAGGCACACATACACATGCATGCACCTACCTGCATGTCTCAAAAACTCACTCAACCGCAAGGAGGACATGCAGACTCCACACACAAGGCTCTCCAGCTGAGAATTGAACCAGAAAACCTCTTGGTGTGAGGCAATAACACTAACCACTGTGCCACCAAAGCCATCTTAAAAATAAATAATCCCCAACCCTTAAAACTTAATGTGCATATCCACTCCAACCCAGGCTCAACTTCCTCCCTATATCCACCCTGTCCCCCCTCCCCTATATAACATTCCTCAAGCTCCTGTACTCTACTCATCATCATCATCATCCCCTTTTTCCCATTTACATGGGGTCGGGGTATCATATTAACTGTCGCCAACTCTCTCGATTCAGTGCCACTCTCCTGCCTTCTTCAACACTCATGCCTGACTGTCACAGATCTTCTTTCACACAATCCATCCACCTCTTTGCTGGATGCCCCCACTTCCTCTTACCTTCTTCCTGTCTGTCCCAAATCTCCCTCACCAGATTGTCTTCTGCTTTTCTACACATGTGCCCATACCATTGTAATCTGTTTTCTTTGATTTTTTTCTGCAATTGGAGCCACTTTGGCTTCTGCTCTTATGTCCTCATTTCTTCGCCTGTCCCACAGTGTGCATCCTACCACCTTTCTCAGGCACTTCATTTCCATCACCTCTAGCTTCTTCAACTGTTCTGCCTTTACTGCCCAGGTTTCTGTACCATACAGTAGTACTGGTCGCACCGTCTTGTACACCTTACTTTTCAGCTTCTTTGGCATTCTTCTGTCATATACTACACCTGATACTCTATGCCAGTTGGCTGCAGCCGCTTTGACCTCTTCATTCAGACTACCCTTCTCCTCAACCACCCCTCCCAGATACTTGAAGCTGTTTACCTGTTCCACTATCTTCCCATCTATCTCTATTCTCAGCTTCTTCTGATTTCCCCAATCTGCTGCCATTACCACTGTCTTATCTGTGCTTAGTTTCATCCCATGTGCCTTCAGATTTGCATTCCATTCTCCTATCCTTTGCTGAAGTTCTAGATCAGAGTCTGCCTGTACTGCCACATCGTCTGCATACAGCAGCTTTGTTGCTCTGACCCCTCCAACCTGTTTGCTGATGTAGTCCATTACCAGTATGAACAGCAGTGGGCTCAGAGCTGAACCCTGGTGTACACCCACTCCTACTGGGAACCTCTCAGTGAGGCCAAACACTGTTTGTACTTGAGTCACTGGGTCCTTGTACATAGCCTGTACTAATTCTACCAATGTTTCTGGGACTTCAAACCACCGCAGTACTGCCCAGATCAGCTTTCTTAGGACCTTGTCATATGCTTTCTCCAAGTCTAGGAAAGCCCAGTTTGACTCTCTCCTCTTCTCTAGTTTCTTCTCAAGTATCTGTCTCAATGCAAACATCGGGTAAATTGTGCTGCATCCTGATCTGAATCTGAACTGTTCATCTCCCATCTTACATTCTACTATTCTGCGTATCCGTTTATCAATCACCCTCTCCAGAACTTTCATGCAATGTGGTAGGAGTTTGATGCCTCTGTACTGTCCACAGTTGTGGATGTCCCCTTTGTTCTTGTACACTGGCATGAGTATGCTTATTCTCCAGTCATCTGGAATACGCCTTTCTCTCCACACTGCAATTAGTACCCTCAGGAGCCATTTCTCCCCTAGCTCACCCAGCATCTTTATCATATCTGCTGTGACCTCATCTGAGCCTGCTGTTTTTCCTGATTTCATTTTCCTTAGTGCTGCTCTTACTTCTTCTAAGCTGGGCTCCTCTTCTACCCTCATTGTAGGCTGTTTCTGGGGCAGTACCACTTCTGTGGGGTTTTCTTCATTCAGAAGCTGCTGGAAATACTCCTTCCATCTGCCTTTGACGTCCTGTGGGCTGGTAAGCAGGTTGTTGCTGGAATCCCTTATGAAGGGTGTCTGACTATCTTCTTTATCTTTCTGTCTTTGCCTTGCAACCTGGTATAGTTTCTTTGTGCCCCTTACTGAGTCACTTTCCAGAAGCTGATAGAGTGCCTCTGATGCCCTATTCTTTGCTATTGCAACTTCTTTCTTAGTTTCTTTGTTAGCCAACCAGTAGTCCTTCCTAGCTTGGTCAGTCTTTTCAATCTCCCACTTCTTCCTGCACTCCTTCTTTCTTTTGATTACTTCCTGCACTTCTGCATTCCACCACCAGCTTTCCTTATGTACCTTATTTCCATACCTGGCTCGGCCACATATCTTTTCTGTAGTCCTAACACATGCTGTTTTAGGTGCTGCCACTCTTCTTCAACTCCACCTATTTCCTCCTCTTCTTGGGGTGCTAGAGCCCTGAGTAATTCCTTGAACTGCTGTACTTTCTCTCCAGTCAACTTCCAGGTCTTCAGCCTGGTCTCTGTTGACCTTAGAGCCTTCTCTGACCACTGCTTGCAGCTGATTGTGGCAACTACTGGTTTATGCTGTGAACCGACTGTTTCACTTTTCCTGTACTCTACTCACTGCCCACATTAACATAAGAAGTATCTATAACAAGATACATGAATTTCATGCAAGGCTTGCCCAACACTGGGGTAATAACTCAAGACCTGGCTGAAACATGAAACTAATGGTAATGAGATACTCCCTCCAGACTATAACATCTATAGAGATGACAGAAAATATAAGAGAGTCGGAGGATTTGCAATACTCTTTAAATAAACCTACCAACTCTCTTTCTACCACTTCTTACTCCTCCACAATTCGACAAAGCAGAAATCCTGGTCACAACTGTTAAACTAAACTAACACAAATCTGTGTGCAATATAGCAGTCTATGTCCCTCCTGGCAACAATCATACCCCTACAGAAGACATCCTCTGCTAGCTCACTTCTAATACTCCTCAAAAAAAGTAATTGTAGGACACTTTAATATTGACTGGCTATCTCTGTCCTCTAGTATCTCATCTCAAAACATAAATCTCTACAGACTTACTCAACTGATCACCTCTCCTGTGGTCTATAATAAGAGTATCACCATAGATGGATATTCTCCTCTACCCCAAGTAAAATCTTTACTTCAGAAACTCTCCCTGACTCTTTAAGTGATCATCACCATATATTTGCTTTAAAAAAACAAATATCCAAAAACAATATCATTACAATGTGGCAGGTAACACCCACATTTTGAAAATGGCACCTTCATTTCATAACTCAGTCAGTACAACTAGACAATGCTAAAATATTTACGTCATGATGATGCTGTATCCATATAAACAATGTGTTCTTAAGCACACTAAATGAACTAGCCCCCACTCAGAAAAAACATTTAAGTCAAATCTTGCCCCTTGTCTGACCAGAAGTACTAAACGTCTTATGAAACTTTGGGATGCTGCCTGGAAAAGCCAACCATCAATAATTTAAATAACTCAAAAACAGAACTAAATACCATATTAAATCTGACAAAAAGCTACACAAATTTCCAAAGTAATAATCACTATAACACCAAATTATTCTGGTCTTCCATTAATCATTTCCTAAACCCTGGCCACTCAACACAACCCTCACCAGAAATCAACTCAAACAGCCCTACAAATATTGACAGTGCTTTTAATTCCAATGTTGTTAGTTCAGTTTAATCCTTACTCAGTAGCACCAATCAAAGCAATACCAACAGCAAATTCCAACCCCTAAAATCTCCACACTCGCTCCACCATTAAAAAACTTCTGCTCAAAATAAAACCCACCTCACTAGGACCGGACAACTGAGATAGTGTTACAACAAGTTTGCAAAATCTGCAGCCAGCCTCCCCCATGGATCACACCACTGTCTAGTACTCAGACAACTCCAGTGGCTTAAATTACCTTACCAACACATATACTCTCAACTCCTTACTGTCCATAAGCCACTATATAAACCAAATGATTGTCCATCCCCAAGAAACCTAATACAATCTAACCACCCAACTAGGACTCTGTGCTCTACTGACAAAGCCCTACTACTTATATCCAAACCTAACAGCTCAGCTGGCTGCTCCCTATACTCTCACATAGTGTCCAAAACCTGGAACTCCATCCCAATAGCAGTTAGACAAGAACCATCACTGAAGTCTTGCAAGCATCAATGAAAAGCACTCAACTCAGGGTCCTGCAAATGCCCTCCACCTGATTAAACCATTCTTCTCTCCTCTAACTGCTCTCCTTGCCAAACTCTTTATCCCTTCTAGAACAGAGTAATTGTATAAAATTACAACCTACAATATGTCTGAATACTCTATCAACAATGTAATGAGCAGATGCTATTATAAGACTATACCTGCTTGTATATAAATTCACTACTGATGTCTTGCTTCTCATGGTCATGTATTTACTGTATAAAACTGCCACTTCCCATGCATAAGTATACAGTATGTGTGTTATACAGTAATGGGGTCTATACTAGATCACCGAACACTTTGGTAAGAGATTGGTGATTAATCGACCCCATATAAGCAAAAACATACAAAACCAAACTGTCAGAACAGTGATTTTTTTCCCTTGGAAAAAAATCGCTGTTCCAAAAAAAAAAAAAAAAGAAAGCACATCCACACCCCCCTACTTAAATATACCAACTCCGAGACTGCATTACAGTGCCAAAAATGGCAAAGTACCAAAGCGGCCAAGCAAATTCTTTCCAGGGAAAGAATTCGCTTACATGCCGCTTCGATATTTTGCAGTTTCGGTTTTGTCAGTTCGACCAAGACGCATTCGAAAACATGCTGCTTCGGTCTGCTGATAGGAACCCCAGTAATGTACGTCATTGTCAATGGTCAGTTGCTTTGTACTGAACCAGAACTTTTCTCCACGTACGTCCACTGAAAATTAGTTCTGAGCCCAGTTGGACTTTCCCGGTAAACAAAAACAATAATTAAACAAATAAATACATTGTTGGGGAGATTATCAACAGGATAATTGGTCAGATGGAGACCCTCCTCCTACGACTTAGTCAGTCACATCCCATCCAGCACAGTTCCCACCATCTGAGACAGGGTCCAGTGGTACCCAATGTGACAAGTAATCTCAAACCGGGACACAGCTAGCAGGGATTATAGCTGTGGACTCTGCATCCTAACCCCCAATCCTGGTGTTCTCCTCCTTTTTTTGTCTGTTCCCACCCCCGCTGTTATTCAGCCCTCCTCTCAACATTGTCTTCCTTCTATTTGTCTGAAGTCTCATTAACCATTATGTTCCACCTAACCCCACTGTGTCACCACACACCCTGTCAGTCATGCCTGCTACCTAATCTGCCCCTCTTATTTTCCCCTTATTTCCCTTCCTTCCCCAACTTACTTTCTTTTTATGCTTAAAAAATGAACATCTTCCCTTCTCCATATCCATCCTGCTCATTCCTTAGTTCCTCACCTTCTGTTCTATCCTCTGCTTGTTAAGTCTTTTCATCTATTTCTTATACTCCCATTACCAAACTTTAATAAAAAAATAGATAAATACACCTCACACATGCCAATGTATGGCTTCCAAACAACCTTTCTTTTGTGATCACTGTGCACTGTGTGCCACAAAGATTACCCTCAATGCCCATTTACAACTGATGAGAAGTGGCACTGCTCCATGTATAGCAAACAGCTGAGCTGTAATGTTCCATATGCACATACATACTGGCCTCAGTCAGCACAGGCCATGCACATGAGCTGATAATTGCTACACAGTGGATGCCACATAATACATATGGTAAAAATGGCCAGGATTTGACTATTTCCCCTACAATGAATTACAATGCCAAGTATGCATGTGGGTCATAGATTAAACCCCAAACAGGGTGGTTTGATGAGTCAGTATTGGCTTTCTTTTTCTTTCATTCTGTAAGTGTGCAACCATGTTTTCCTGAAGTTATTTCTCTCACTGCTTCTGTAGCTCAAACTGTAAACGAACTATTTTGCACAATGTAATTTGGGAGAGCTGTGGGTTCAAGTCCCCTTAGGATTGTATGCTTTTTGTCTTTTTTTTTACTTTCATTCTGCAAGTTTATAACCACCAATTGCTGTACAATTCTTTGATGCTGCTTGTTTCATTGCTTCTGTAGCTCATTCTGTAAATCTAGTGCTTTGCACATTGTAAGAGGAGACAGTTATGGGGTCATGTCCTCCTAGTTGCTTGCTTTCAGTCTTTTTTTTCTTTCATAATTCAAGTGTAAAACCACCAAATGATGTCTGTGTCCATGATGTGCACCTCAATGCTTATAAAGTTCAACCTGTAGTCAAGTGCCTTGCACACTGTAAATGGGGAGGGTTGTGGATTCAAGCCCCATCAGGGTTGAAAGCATTTAATTTTTATTTCATTCTGCAAATGTGTAAGCAGTAACTGTTGTGTGTTTAACTGAAAACATGTGTCTCACTGCCTCTTTAGCTCAACTTGTAAATGAAGTGCTTAGCATGCTGTAAGAGGGAGGGAGGGAGGGGGATTGTGGGTTCATGTCCTGTAGGGATGCATCATTGTTACAATACAGTACTTATTTCCTGTTGCATTATAGTACAGGTACAGTGGTCTGACTCTGCTGAAGTCAAAACTGCTTCTGCTCAATATATTGGTACTTTTCTGTACCGCAACCATAATGTATTGTTTTATGTTTTTTTTTTCACTTAGTTGATGTTTATATCTGTGTATTTCATGCTTTCTTATCCACTGTCATCTATATCCCTGATTGTGTTTCACCTCCTTTTGCAGTCCTGTCTATGTTATACAGTGTGGCCCTACTATCTTCTCTAACTTACCAGCGTAATCTTCCTTCCATTACTACCTTGTACAAGTTACATTCTTCGGTATATATACAATACATACATACATATATATATATATATATATATATATATATATATATATATATATATGTACACGTATATGTATCAGTATGTCAATACTCTATAGGGCTGCCACATGCCTTTGTTCTTTTGTTGCAACTGTGTGAGTGAGACTGTACCGATCACCCTCAGTCTGCCTGCTCGACAAATGAGCACTACTGCAGCCACATAGTAGTTCTATATGCTCTTCCCACAGTCCTGAATGTGGCCAAGGACACTACTTTAAATAGCTGCTCATAGCACACACTTGCCTGTCTGTGTTCATGTTACATTGCGCACACAGAATAAACAGAGGAATTGATTGTGATCACGGCCACAATGTTTCTGAATCCTAGAGTATTTTTAATTTACCAATTATAATGTTATTAATATAGCTTGTGACTTGTTATTAGGATCCTTTAGAAGAATTTAACAAGGATAACCACTGCCTATTAACTCAGACTCATCAAACAATGCATCTACCAACTTTGCCCATAATGATTCAATTTTTTTTCTTTGTTTTGCAAGTGGCACATGTTCCTTGCAACTCCCTTTTCCTCCACATCCACTTACTTATAAGCACCAACCCTACTGGTAGGCAACCAATGGAAAAGAGAATCATCCTGAAAGGATGAAAAAGTACTTTCATGTACTGTATGGAATATAAACATAAAAACATTTGTCAGATGTTCTGTTTAGGGTAGTGAGCATCAGGAAAATTGCAGTCAATAGAAGGGTCTTCACCAAATTGTGCATTTTTCATTTTTATTAACAAGGGAAGTGCACTTTTATAGTTCTACAATTTATTTCTGTATGTTTGATATAGAACTTATAAATAAGAAAAGTGTTGCAAAGTTATATTAAAAGTATGTGGTCAAAACGTTGTAATACATAAAGGTTATTGAGGGCTTCTGTATGGTTCCACCTCCACAAAATGTTTGAAAACCACTGCTGTAGTGAGTCTTGCGATTACATCCTCTCTGAAGTAGTGCCCTCGAAATGCATACAGTAGTCTAGCAGTGATCTTGACAAATGTCAATACACAGAAACTTGCAATTAGTTTCTCTAACAGTACCTCCCTATGTACCCGAGTGCTATGTAAGCTCCGCATATTGCTTTATTTTACTGTTTTCTTACTTTAACCTCTTTGTTTTAAATAACTGATTGTATAAACTTTGTCTATAATACTGTCTGGGAATTTTGCTGGATAATTACCAACTACCCACATAGTATCATTAGACCATGTTTATAGTGTCAAAGGCAAACTAACAGCTCCTTCTTGCATTTTTAATGATAAATATTAATGTTTGATGTTATAATATTTAAAAAGAATGGAAACCTTACTTCTTTTTTAGATTTGAAATTATAACAGCTTGCTCTCTCCTCCTTCTCTCCCTCTCTCTCTCTCTCCATATATATATATATATATATATATACATATATATATATATATATATATATATATATATACATATATATATTAATCTAAAGACAAGTGACAATTTTTTATTAATTTTAAATGGCCATTCTGGCTTTAATTTGACCCAGCAGGCAAAAACTCATCATCTTCTGATCTCATTTAGATGTTCTTACATTTACCAGGTAAGGCAGATTGTTACTCAATGTTACACAGTTTACTGCATGAGCTAATAATTTTAAAAGCAAACAGTTAGCATCTCAACTGTATAAATGTCAGTCTGCAGGCACAGAAAACGTGGATTTACTAAAACATTTTCAATGACAGAAATATCACTTTTATTTTATAACTTAACTACTTTGGTTCAGATATCATAACAATAAGCTGAAGAACTGATTCTGATATTACAGAGTGCATGTCAAAGTTATATATTTGCTGTGAAACTGTCTAAAGAAAAATATGAGCAGCCCAGTGGCTATGCAGTCCTACTGCCGGTACCTATCATTAAAGGACCATTTCTTTCAAACTATGTTTTTTTAATACTCATCTTTATCAACAGATAATAACATATACAAAAATCATTGCAGCTAAATGAAGACCACTTGATCATTTTAAAAATACTTTACCCTCAACCTTGTCTTTATAACTTTACTCCTACATTTTGTCTGCACTATAATCTACACACACATATAATCCTTGATGCAGTGATACCACCCCACTTATTTTTTTTTTACGAATTCTCTGTATGAGGCCCATCCTGCAACAGCATCTACTTACAAAAGTCTTTAAATTTCAGCTGGAAAAAAACACTATCTTATACATTATTTCCTATTCCTCACATTGATTAAGAAAAAAACAGTATTTTCATTTGTCTTATATATAAATATATGAGCCAAATGCATCTTATTCTTACTATCCCCCAAATCACCTAACCACCTTGTAGCAACTCATCAGTTTCCCTTTTCCTCACATAGTACAAAGGTAACATCATGTATTCAGTCTGGATTCTTATCCCATAACTATGCTCTATACTACATATTTAGTATGATCCAATCTGTCATAACTCACAATCACAGTTTCAATGCTTCTTTCCAACTTTCTCAAACACTCTGTCAGTGTGCAGACTAACACAGTATAATAAAGAAACCGCAGCTTTGCCTCTTTCACTGCTCTAATAGTCTTCCCCTTTCCCAGAGTTTCTCCAACAGTTTAATCTTATCTACATACTGTATGGCTGCTAGTTATATTTCTCTTTTTATCATTTTCTCCAGTTTATGATCTAATCAAACAACCCCACATAACATCATCCATGTCATTACCAGCCCCGGTTTTGTTACCTCCAAGGGAACCTTTCCAAACTCCAGCATTCACATACATCATACTTCACACACAAGACTCCACATTGTTCCCATCACTTTGTTTACTTGCCCACACCATGCTCCTGCTTCTCTCCAAAGCAATATGTAGTTCACCATCTGAATAACCCAGGTGGGACAAGACACATATAAAAAAAAATTATGTTCAAGTTATTGCCACAAAGACCAGTACAGTCAAATTACTACTTCAGTCTCAATACAGGTTTCTTTCTCAGTCTTGATGAATGAAGCAAACATAGAACAACTGGCAAAGGCAGTTAAAACCACTCTTTGTTCTTATCCCTACAATATACATAACAATAAAATAATGCAGTACCTTCCATACACTGTTCTTTCCCAAAATTTGTTAACAATTTACATACCCAGAGATGACTCTCTGTCCACTAGTGATGCTCAACTATCTTTGAAAAGTTACACCATGTTTACTGCTTACATGCTCTACCAAAACAATCAAGATCCTCAAACTATATTCTTATACAAAATCAAAAGGTCAAAAGGTCAACCAGGGAAGTCACATAGGCAACGACAACAAAAAGACATAGAGAAAACAAAGTGTCTACTGCATAGTACCTTAAACCACTATGAAAGGAGGCTAATGGGATACATGCAACATAGATAGTTACTAGGCTAGCTGACCCTATGGGCCATTTTAACCATAGCCAATTTCTTTTTAAAATGTGAGAATCAAACCATGTACCTTGTGTCTGAGGAAAACACTTTAACCATTAAACCAACCCCCAACCCAAAGATCTCACAGCTCCTACCACAGACTCAGGCAGATGGGGCCTCGGTTTAACATCTCATTTAAAGTATGATACATTCAGGAATGCAGCATCCCTCTTACACTGCACTGCACTGAGGTGTCAGCAATCCAGCTACATAGTGTGGGACCCACAGCATTCTGCACCAAAGGTGAGTATGCTATCTGTTGCACTACTAACATTTGCAAATGAACCTTAAGGGTATAAAAGTGTTCCAGTGCCATAGCATCTAAATTCCCACGCATTTGTAGTTTTTACAAATCTTGAATTGATGTATGCATACAGGCCAATAAAGACAAACCCAGCAAGCTGTCAGCATGACAAGTATCATCCTTTGTATGGGCTCATCAATACAGCATAAGTGGATAGAGAAAGACAAAAACACAGGTACCAGATGAACAGCTCAGTCTTCACCTCAGAGCTAATAGCATGTATAAAAAGTTGAACTGACGAAACTGTATTTAAATGTGTTTTACTGTTTGTCATTTATTCTGATGAAGCCAGTTGATATAACCTGAAGAACACGCTCAATAAACATTTCTATACCAAATATGTGGTGGTGACAGTGCGGATTTTTCATTCTTGGTTTTGGTTCTTTTTGTAGTATGACATAGTACATATGTGCCACAGTGGTTGCAGCATGTACCTAACTGCATTATCTGATGTTGCCATGGTAAGCATTATGGGTTTATTCTTTGGACATATTAATTTAAAAATGTCAGTGACACAACTGTTAACCCTCATCACAGTTTCTCTAATGCATACATATAATGGTGACAAAACAGTGTACAGATACTTACTTGAACATTTCTCAGTGATGCACAATAAAGTCATCATATGATAGGATGTTTGTTTTAAGACCTACAGGATGTTCTTCAGTTGCCCACGTGATCCAATTAAGTGCAGTGGAGAGGTGCAGTCTGTTCTGGTGACTGATGGGCACAATGCAGAGAATCTAATCCTGCACAGTATCAATCCACTGCACTGCAGACTGATAATGTATTACTTATTTATGCACTTGAAAGCTGAAAGATAAAGATTTTAAGGCCACAATAATGATTTACTTTCATTTGAAGCACATGCAGAGTAAGTAAGGAACTATGCTGCCCAACAAAGACAGAAAAGACTGGCAGCAGCCTACTGTAATGACCTTCTTGTTAGTGTTCATGACTGGTATTTCCATTAACCACTGCAGTAAAATGTCACTGGCATCTTCCCACCATTGATCCCTCCAAAAAGTCAAATTGTTTTCCATTCCCAACATGACACAGAAATGAAATGCAAGGAAATTTTGGACAAAGAACCACCAACGTCTGGACACATCCACAGGCTATGCTGCACTAGAATTCTCAAAGCAATAAGCTGTAGATGGACAAGCAGACCGGTTGCTATTGTCCATACTATATCACATGGAGTCCCCCCTGAAATGCATAACCAATATTCTCCCATGAGGAAGTGAAAAATAAATAGTCATCATGAAATAGACATTAAGATACATGCCACTAGCCATCATTTATACCATAAGATACAAAAACAATGACAGTGGCTCTATTTTGGACTGGATTATGGTCTCCAACCCAAATAAAATCTCCTTCACAGATACATTACCCAGTAATATCAGTGACCAATGCCTGCCTATATACTACACTAAAAATATACTGCACTAAAAGTCCTTCCCATTGATGAGGCTGTCGAGCTCTTCAACTCAACATTTTTCAAAATCCTAAACAATTTTGCACCACTCTTAACAAATATAAGCAAAAACTAACCAGGCCAGTTGGCTCTCCAGACCCACTAAGCAACTTATGACTGCCAGGGGCAAAGCATGGAAATGACGGCAAAAAAATAAATAAAAATCCTTCAGACCTCATACAATTCAAACAACTTCATAATCAAGTAAAGTGTCTAGTCATTAAAGATAAAAAAGAACACTACCTAAGTCTGAAAAGTTATCATAATCAAAACCAAAAAAATTCTGGAACTTCATTACTTCCTTGCTAAACCCAGGTTCAAGAATAACCCTTGTCCAAATACAGACAAAACACCTACTGAAATAGCCACTCTTTTCAACTCATATTTCATCAACACCATAACTAATCTCACCACCACCTTTCCTCAAACTAACCTAAGTACTAACCCAGCACCTCCAAATCTATCCACACAAAGCACCACTACTCCCCAGCTACCTAGCTTTTCTTTTTCACCTATACCTACCACCACTATAAGAAAACTACTCAAACTCAAACCTGGCACTACCACCCCCTGACAACCTACCTCCCAAATACCTTCAAATGTCAGCTAACTCTATGGCCCACCCTATCAGCATACTTCTTAACAGATCTATCCATGAGTCATATGAACCTACAATATGGAAAAAAAGCATATGTTCTCCCTCTTCATAAAGGTGCAACAACACACACATTTCCAACTTCTGACCTATTGCTATCCTCTTACCCATCTCTAAGATCTTGGAAAAATGCATTCATACTCAACTTCTTAAACATCTGCTTCATAAACATATTCTTTCACCCACTCAGCATGGGTGCAGGCCAGGCTACAGCACTACTACAGCTCTCATATCCTTCATGGATACAGTTAACTGGGATTGAGATGCAGGGAAAATGTTTCCCCACACTTTCTTGACCTTTCTAAGGCCTTTGATACTGTCTCCCACCCTCTGCTTCTTACAAAACTCTCTAACCTAGGTGTCTCACCTCCAATCCTATGCTGGTTCTCAAACTATCTCACAAATAGGCAACACTCAACCAAGTGCAGCTTTACTCCATTGCATATCACCTACTCAGAGGCAATCTGTGCCTAACACACAAAGCTATGTCAAACCCAGAGCTTTTAGACATGCTCCACTTAAAGAAATCCCAATCCCTATGAGCTACATGCTCTAGGGACCTAAACCTTGTCACCGCAATAAACAGAACATGCTGGAGGGATAGATTCCTGTCCCAGAGACTTCCCATACTCTGGAACAAACTACCTATCTATATCAAACAAAGCTCATCATTAGCACTCCAAGAAAAATCTTGATGATTGGATGGGAGATAGGAATTCACCACGAGGATCACTTTTGTGGCTCTGCTCAACAGTGGCACAGGAAAATAATTTTCTTGGGTGGTGAAAGCCAGGGTACCTTTGGCTAGGCTTATATAGGCCCTAGGGCCAATAGCCTAGTACCTACCTAAGAACCTATGAACCTAAGTGGCAGCATTCTTTTTCTACGTTCCTTAACACAACCACAGGTGTTCCCCAAGGCTTCATACCAGGCCCCTTCTGTTCAGTATCTTTATCAACAACTTCCACTCCACTGTTAGTCAAGGTACTGTTATCCAATATACAGATGACTTAACCATCATCTGCACTGCCAATTCCACACCTGAACTACAGCAACTTACCCAACGTGCCCTCACATCTACTGAAACATGGATGACCGATAATCATCTCACCCTAAACCCCAACAAAATTAAACTGGTGCTGTTTACCCCTAAAAAAAACTACTTCCCTTAACAAGGATGAATTCACTATTCATTCTCAAAATAAAATGATCGTTGAAGTTGTACCCCATACAAAACTACTTGGTATCATTATACATGAAAACCTAACCTTCAACCTGCACATACACAGCAGTATCAGAAACACATAAAAAACTGGGCATCTTGTATAGAAACTAGACCACTTGGGAGGGAAGTGTAAGCAAAAATTTTTTCGCTAGGCTTAATTATGCCTTAGGGCCGATAGCCTAGTACCTACCTATGAACCTATGAACCTATGAACTTCCTCAACTACTCTGCAAAACAAACCCTGGCTTCTACCTTTCTACTACCCTGTCTCCTATATGTCCTCCCTGAAATCCAAGCTTGAGACGTGCTACAATAAAATTGCCAAATTCACAACCAATGCAAAATACTAACTACTGTTACTCTTTACACCTATTAAACTGGCTAGAACTCTCACACTATCTTACATACTTAAAATTAACCATTGCATGCACAACTATATTCAAACCATCAGACTGCCTTGCCCTTATTTCTTTATTTACTCAGTACCATCCAAATAGACCTTTCCGGTCTGAAAACCAGCTGCCCCTGAAGATAGAAAAAACAAACCTTTCTGCTGGCCAGATGCTCTATTCCTTTATTACTGCCAAACTATGGAACTCCCTCCCACCATCAATCAGGACTACCAGCAATGCAGTTTTCTTCAAAAAAATCCCTGAGGCAACACATTTCCTCTCTATGGCATTGCACATGTGCCAATATCACATCTCTCAAAACTTGACTCCCACTTCCACTACTCTTTTACACCTTTATTAACTACTACTCTGTCTATTCTAAATCTTCTACTTCTAGTATCATGAATCATAAAATGTCCTTTAAAGTCTTCTGTTGTGAAACATCTCCTTAACAACAGTACTTGTACTATGTGATATATGCACTGTCCTGTATTTGTTAGGACTTCATAAGTGTTTATATTCATACCATGTTGCCAGAACTTAAGTTACTGATATGAATAACTTATTTATCCTAATTGTGACACTTTAATTCTGAATACTACCGTATCTCTTATATTGAATTCAAATATTATACTCTAATTATTTACTTTTCTCATTCAACTGTTGCTCATATTTTATGTACTCTACTGAGACTCTTCTATCATATGTTATTGTTCATGTTGATCTGCTGTATGTGATTGTTAATGTAGAGCTTTTCTCCCCAGGCCTCCACTGAAAATGGGCTCACTACAGCCCAGTGGACCTTCCTGGTTAACAAATGCAAATAAATAAATAAATAAATAAATAAAATAGTTTTTGGTGTCATTTGAAGATGACACAATATTTGTTAGCCTGGTGCAATATGGATTGACATGGATGGTTTGTACCTGTTCCATCTAGGCTTTAGAAGACGACACAATATTTGTTAGCCTGGTGCGATATGGATTGGACCACGCTGCTTTGACATGGAGGGTTTGCACCTGTTCCATCTAGTATTTAGAATATTAGCTAAAACCTTGTCCATCTCATAGTGTCTTTTTTAGGCACTGCCAACCTGATAAACCTTCTGACACAGCAAAACAACCCATGAAAATCTGAAGGAGTTACTGCTCAATGATAGGAGTCTAAACAAGAAATACCACTCCATGCATGCTCTCCTCACCCTGAAGAATGTATATGTCTGTGTAGCTACTGAAACATAGTTTATAGCTGCAGACAGTATGCTGACAGTGCAAGGCTATAATGCCTTTGATGCATTTAGACCAGTTACTGAACAGGAATGCACAAAAGGTGGAGGTGTCTCAATTTACATCAAAAACAAACAAACCTCAGGTCCCTATCAGGTGATCGAGTTTTCAGAAACTCAGACTCCATATGGTGGAGAACATATGACTGAATTTTGGAAAATTCAAAGCTTTTGAATGGAGATCGTGGTACAGCGAGGACTGGGAAATTTATTATTTTCCTCACTGTAGTGCGATCTCGGAGTTAGTATATATCATTTGCAGGGGGCGTGTGGGGTGCAGGGGACTTGCTACCCTGCAAAAATGTAAAAAAAGATAGATTTTTGTGGGGTTTTTTTGATCTTCGAGGTTTCGGAACCTCAATCATATGGTCTCTTCGATATGTTTTTTGAGTTTCCGAAAAGTCGATCATCTGAGAATATTGGAGAACATTGTGTTGTCTGCAACCTTACTTGACACTTTTTTAAGGCTTAGATCTTGTGCATTTATTCTATATAAATGGAGCATAACAGCATAATGGGCATCAGCACATTCTTATGTGTAGCTCTTTCACAGCTTTCATTGTTACAAGAACATAAGCTTTGACCCATATAGGTTGTACTAGTCTGGCACTATATCATTACAGTTCCTCAGCTTCAATGCATTGGTCATGATGGCTACATTTGGCTGCATTGGCCAGCATGGCTACATTTTGCTATTTGTGAAACTCTGCCTGTTTGCTACGGTCGAAAGGGTGGTTTAGCATCTGACTTTTTACTGTGAAAGACTGAAACTATGATGAAACCATGTTTGTGAATCCTGCACAGAGTACCACCACATGCATTCAAAAGATCCTTCTATTAGTCCATATGCAAAGCTATTTATGCAGATACTATATCATTGATGATGAACCTTTTGGGCTCGGTGTCAACAATTCGGAAAATGCCTATTGTGACTCTGCTGGTGTGCACCCCTCCCCCTCTTAACAAAAGAGAAACAATTCTTTATATATTCATTTATTTAAAAAAATACAGTCCAATTATGTGCTGCAATGTATTACAAAACTAAAAGAAAAATCAGTGACTTACAATAGGGAAAATTATATGCACACTGATAACTGGCCTTAAAATAGTGCACCAAAAATTACCCTACTTTTACTAGTAATTTTGATTTCAACTGAAAAAAATATGGAACACATTGCATTTGATATGATTAACATCAATTAATGAAATTATTGTTGCTGAGTTTTAATAGATAAGTGTAGGCTAATTTATTTCTTGTATTTTTTTCATTCAGTTTCCCTCTTAACTTGGGTGTTGGTGATGCTGGTATGTCACCAAAAATGTTGTGATGTGTCACCTTTGACACGTATGTCATAGGTTTGCCATCACTGTACTATATTATGAGAAAGGTGTCTGTTTTATTCTGTATAAGTGCAGTATCTACTCAAAAGATGTAATGATGCCAGGTCCTCTGGCTGTAAGTATAAATAATATAATATTACATTACCATAAATATAGCACTACACTAGTAGAAGGACAATTAAATTATGTCTCTTCAAACTTCTTCTTTCCAGGTTCTCCAATTTTTTCTTTTTCTTTTTTATGTCCAAATGACACATTGTTTGCAACCCATTAATGATCTAACTGCCATCTTTTTTGCTGACCACACTAGTAGCTCACTCCAACCTAATTGTCATATGCTGTACTCATCTCAGTATCTCATTTGTCATGTCTGTCACCATCTCCTTGAAGATGGTTTTCCTAATGCTGAGGCTGGACTGCATTCCCTTAATGCAGTATTCATATCCCTCCTCTTCACCCGGACTTTGTTGTACGTTTAGGAAAAAAAATACGGTCAAACTTAAAACTCTTTTCATACATCATTTCTGATCTACTCCATTCAAGGTGTCTTTCTCTTCAGTAACCTGACCTCCTTCTCTCTCTCTCTCTCTCTCCCTCTGTAAAGCTCCCAGAAATGTACACAGTACATTAGATGGGATTTTGCAATGACATGACAAAGAGATCTTTCTACCTTCCAATCCATGGGATGCAAGTCTCCTGGATATATATCATAATATTTGGTTTTTCCCTTGTTGACTCTCTCTCTCTCTCTCTCTCTGTCTCTCTCAAAGTTAACTTCTTAGTTAATTATTTCTATAATAATATCCCACAAATCATTCTCTTGTTCTGGGTTTTTGAGATTCTCCCTCTCTAAAGGCATATTGCATGCATTAGTTATACTCTCCCAGCTGAATCACCATGTATTTGGAATGGCTGAAGCAGACAGCCACCTCTTAAGTCAGGGCTCACGCACCATAAGGTTCTTCATCAGTAAACTTCTCCATTAGATACTAACACAAAAATTTGGCATCATTGCAGTGTCACTGTTCTGAAATTTTCATTTCTAATACTTGTCATACAAAAAAAAGTCTCTGATGTCAGCTGAAGACATATTGTTCCAGCTGTCATGCCTTGCATGATATCAAAGATGAATACATTAAACATGGCTAGACCTTAGACTGATCTGTATCAGATGCTTCTTGCCACCTTTCTGTAGCACATCTCTTCACACTACCAATTGCCTGTCCCATTTCCTCTAACTACTTGTGCAGCCACCTGCACAGTTTACTCTCTAATCATACTCTCTCATTATCACACGAAACCTGGGGTTCGGGGTGATTACCTTTAGATGGCTGTCAATGTCCATCTCTCTAATTACTAGTCATAGAACTGGATAATGTTAGTCTTAATGGAACTTCATGAATTTGAACTAAGCAGTTTGCCTTACTTTGGGCTCTGTACTAGACCCTTACTTGTTTAGATTGTATCTTTTAGACTTTACTTTTTCATCTGAGGTGTTCTACAGTCTATATGCTGATGACCTGAAATTGGGTAAACTGATTACAAGTGTTACAGATAAGGCATGTCTGCAAAATAATTTGACTAAATTGACCATTTGGGCACAGGAGAATAATATGTTGATAAATACATCAAAAACTAAGCATATGAGATTTGGGAGACATAAACTGAAAGGTGAATATTTAATACAGCACACAGTGATTGAAACTGTAGACTCATTTAAGGACCTGGGTATATGGGTAGATTCAGCTATGAGTTTTTCTAATCATATCAACCAATTGGCTAATGATAGTCATAGAACTATAGGTTATATAAAATTATATATAAAGTCTAGGAAGTCAAACATAATGAAGTCATTGTTTGTTTGTTACATTACACCCAAACTTGAGTATGGAATAACAATATGGAAACCCTATAGGAAAACAAGCATGAATAAACTGGAAAGAGTACAGCGCAAATATACTAAGGGCATTCTTGGATGTGAAAATCTAAGTTATTATGAAAGACTAAAATATCTGAACTTGTACAGTATCTCATACAGATATTTAAGAGGAGATCTTATTCGGGTGTATAGGGCATTTAAGGACAACTACCTCTGGGAATGTTTGTTTTTATCAAAAAGTACTAGAGAATCGTCAGATAACCTATGTAGAAGATTCTATAGGAATGAAAAGTGTACTAATTGGTTCTCTGACAGAGTAGCTGATGCTTGGAACAGACTACCAAATTACATTAAAACAAGTATTAGTTTAGATATTTTTAAGAACAGCCTGGACATTTATTATGGGAACAAGTGTTTTGGCATATTGGCAAGCTAGAAGGGCTTTAATGCCCATGTTTGAAACATTTGTATGTATGTATGTATGTATGTATGTACTTTTGAGGGCAGATAAAACATTAACTATTAAGTCAGTACCATTTTATGTTCCCCTCCCCTGACTGTAAACCACTGTCATTTTCTGAATGCTTTTGTGTAGTTAATGTATTTTTACAATTTCCCATAATAATAAATCACATTAGCTGTGATATCATGGCATGTTATAAGAAGCTATAGCCAGTATAGCTTTTAAATTTTGACACAGCCAGTATAATCCATACACATTGAAATAATATCCATGTTAACTCTTACTTGCTGTTCACACAACCTGCAGGCTGAATAAAAATGTTAAGTTTAAAATGAAAATGCCTTCATGGATGGCATGATCAGAAGGTGAATTGCTGAATGGCTGAATGAAGGAACAAACAATGCATTTTTATTTTTTTATTTGTCAACATGCTGTATGACTACTACAAAATGAAGAAACGTTCTATATATGAAAATAAGGAAACTGCAGAGAAAAGTTTTGGCATCTTCCAGCACAGGAAAAAAATCTGAATGTTCTTCAGTCATGTTTGTCAGTGATGGCTTTACTATCTGTTGTAATGATAAAAGTAAGTCAGCAATGGTAATTAATTGGGGCCTAACTAACATACTCTTGTCTGAAGATCATTTTGGTCACTGCCCGTTTCTGTATACATTGTATCCTAAAGATTAATTATGTTATGACAGGTTTACAGCCATGTAACTGGATTCTGAGACTGAAAACAGCTGGATCCTGAGGGCACAACAGCACAAAAATATGAGCATCTTTGGGCATCTAAACAATACCCACTGCCAGCACAATGTGTACACGTCAAACAGAAATGCCCCTTAATGCTCAGGATAGTCTAAGAAAACAAGACCACTTCAGCTAGGCCTATTTGCTGTCACTCAACTTTCATCTTATATCTATAAAAATCTCAGTTTATAATCAAGTTAAGTGATGTCAATGTACCTTATGTGTACTTGTACTAACATGAGCTACTAACATGAACAAGTGTATGTATAAATCCATGCACTATATCCAACACGAATGAGTGGCAAAGAGATCTGGTTGCAAAGTGGTGTTTCACATTCATAGGTTCTAACAAGTCTGCTGTATATGAGAATCAGCACAGCTGGTCAGTGTTGCTGCCTCATGGTTCTTGGATCTCCAGTTCACTTGCCACCTGGGGTGCCTCCTATGCATGGGTTTTTCATCAGTTTCTCCAGATTTTGTCCACCTCCCAAAAATATCCTCTCACGTGAAATGGCACTGCTGTAAACTGACCATAGGTGTATGTGCAGTGTGTGTGTGTGTGTGTGTGTGTGTGCACATGCATCCAGTGATGGACTGGTATCACATCCAGGACACATTCTCTGTCTTACTCCTACTACTTGGCGGGATAGGTTCTGGTTACCCCTTGAGCCTCAGTAAAACAAAGTGGGTATTGAAGAAAGAATAAATGTATAGTATGCATGAAGGAAAACACAAAGATTATCATTCATCTAAGTTATACCTTCTTGTCTTTGGGATCATATAATCAACTAATATTTCATCTGCACATTAAAGATATTCATCCATTTCCATGAACCTTGTTTGGAATTACTGGGAATGGAAAGTAACATACACTGAAGACCACAGCAGTGTGGATTCCTATACTAAAATGTCAAAATGCCGAGTGCCGACTTGATGAAAAAAAAATAGACATTAAACACAGGAGAAGAACAAATCTCTAGGATCGCTCTTCTCCTTAACACTCTTTTTGCAGGAGAGGGCAATCCTCACCCCCACCCCCCAAACCTATATATATCAGCTTCAAATCTGACATACCGCAGAAAAAAAGAGACTATTCTGAGATATGGCATCTCGGACTTAGTATATGCAAGTCCAAACTTTTGGCCATTCAGTCTATGTATTTCAAGACTCGCAGTAGCAGGTCCTAACATTTCAAACAGTTACCCAGTGGTGTATATCTGAAGGATTCTGCTCCATCGGATTTTCAGACAAAACGCTAAACAACAGGCAGCGCTTTTCAGCAAGCATGGATGAGCTTTTAAAATTTTAAAGAAAAAACAAATCTAAAGGTAAGGTACCCCACAGAACCAGAGAATTTTATTTTAATACAAAATCATTGGGAATTGAAGCAATGGAAGCTATGCAGCTGCAGCACATTAATTCAGAACAATTTGCTGTAGAACCTATTCAGTGTTCTCCACCTACTGTTGCACAACTCACTACACCTTACTCGGCTACATACCTCGCAACTACTATGATTTCAGCATAGTGATATGATTCTGGCCTTCAGATTTAGCTTTGCTTCTCATAGATTTATGACATTCTCATAAAGTCAGATCTGTGTAGGGGAGCATACTTTTTAAGTACATAAATTAAACCTGTACAAAGATTCAGTATTGCTAACTATATAGGCTTGTGTATATAAAGACCTTTTTTGTGAACAATAAGAAACTGCTCCTCTTTCAGACTCTCTAATATGATTTTAGGTTAGTGCTATAATTTTTAATGCTTGGAGGTTGAGAGTTATGCTGTACTGTTCTGCAAGGAACAGTAACCAATCTAAGGAACCTACTCATAAACCATGTGTGTAATTGTGTTGACTGCATGCACCTAGTGTCACACACTAAAGCAAACGAGAATGAGAGTGTGTACCACCAGTATGCACTTGACAAAATGAGTGAGTAAAAAAGAATGCAACTGAACCTAACACAACAGAGGCCATGCAATTTCTTTATGTTTCTATAACTACCTTTTAGAGAGAGAGAGAGAGAGAGAGAGAGAAAATCTCCTAGATCTGCGAGATAAAGTGCTTTTACCTGGACAAATCCTTTGTACTCAATACCTTTTATAGACTGATGAACACATACATAGGAAACAAATGCATTTGAATCACATATTTATTGAGTATTCTCAAGCTTACCAGCGTATCTTCTGCTTTCATTCTAAATAAATGGAATTGTGATCTGATGGGAAAGGCTTCAGCAAATTAATACAGCTGTGCCCCCACAATGAATTATGGGCAAACAAATAGGTTTTCTAGGAATCAGCATAACACTAGGATGTCTGAATAATTACAGCATTAAATGTTAGAAAAAAATATAAAAAAAATAGTATTAAGTAATTATAAGTAATTATATATATATATATATATATATATATATATATATATATATATATATATATATATATATATATATATATATATATATATATATATATATAGAGTCTATATCATAACATCGAAAGGAGCAAATCTCAAATGGCTGAAATATCGAAATTGCTGTTCATTGAGTTGTTTATTGTGAGATTGCAATACAGAGAAGATTGGGAATTTTGCCCTTCCTCACTGTAGTGTGATCTCGAAGTTGGTATATATAATTAGCGGGGGGAGCACAGCCCCCCACAAAAGAGATTTCGATGACCGGCAATTTCGATATTTGAGCCATTCGAGATTTGTTCCTTTCAATGTTGTGATATAGATTATATATATATATATATATATATATATATATATATATATATATATATATATATATATATATATATATATATATATATATACACACACACACACACATAAAATTTCTTCCCAAAGAGATCTTTCTAACATGTACAGACTTATGGAAGGGAAACAGAAAAGGATCATAAGAAAACCATTAAAGTATCTCAAGGAAGATCATACTTAGCACTTAAATACCAAATTTCAAGAAAAGGAGATGGAACAAGGGAACAAAATTTGAGGACATAAACAGAACAAAGAATTACATCATAGTAATGATGGTAGATAATCCTAAAAGACTTTCTGCAGAAGCAGAAGACTTAAGATAAGAATGTATTTAAGAAGGTGTGGTGCAGCTGAATGCTATCATTACAAGGATGAGAACCAGGAAATTAATAGCCTGTCAGTTTAGCATGTGTGTGTGTGTGTGTGTGTGTGTGTGTGTGTGTGTGTGTGTGTGTGTGTGTGTGTGGATACTAAATATGTACCCTCCACAGTGTCTGTAGGAGTTAATGTGGCTGTGGTTGTGAAACCCTGCAACATATTTTCAAGTATGGAGCTTATTTTATTATATAATAACAGGGAGTTAACTACAAGTCAGCAACTACTTGCGTCAAGTGTGCATTTAAGGCATAAAGCAGCTTTGTTCTATGAGTACATATAAAGCAGACAAAAACCTTTAATCTGTCCAAAACAATTAATAAGAAAAATACCTTATTATACAGTTCCTCCCCTAAAACGTGCACGCTGATTGGCCAGCCCAACCAGCATGCCCGTTGTAAATCCCTCAATATACTAACGGAAAAAGGTCCGGTCGCCTGGACTTTTTCAGTTAGTATAAAACACTCCCCGGGATTCATAAACCCTGCGCCAGGCGCACGCATAGCGTAGGCGTTACAACGCCAAATATGGCCGCCGAGCAATTCAGGTATGATCCAATCCCACGTGCACTACCGGCATGCGCCGGATCTGCGCCGCCTCTGGCGTAGGTATGCTAAACACCCCATGTGCGGTGTTGCACCATGCAAATGAAGGCATATAACGATCCACAAAGTGGTGCAGGCGTAGCATAAGGCCACGGCAATGTAAACCAAAAAAAACGGTTTACATTTTCCCAAACATAACATAGGAGTAACGGAAGGCTGTCAGCGTCAGGTATCACACTGTTGCCATATACCAATGGTGAAAGACACAGAGAATGTCAAAAGAAAACATGCACAACATGTAAATAATAACATAAATGGTATGTCCACTGAAACTCACAGCAGAACCCCAGGACATGTCTGCGGAAGGTGCAAAACAATGAAATAATATGACAATGTTATAAAACAGCAGCGTAATACACATCAGCTTCACAGCCACAATACACCATGGTATGCATGGAAAGCCACAACCACGGTGCAAGGGTTGCCAAGGACTCGCGGCAGTGTTCGGCGTGGTAACTATGAATTAGTAGTCAATGCCATGCAAATGAGGCAGATAATACTGAATCGCGAAAACCCCGCCGCGTAAGGCTGTACCAAACGCAGCGGTAATACACCAAGGAGTGGCTCAGAGGGAATACATGTCACCTGCAGAGGGGTGTGCCACTGTAGGAGGAAGCACATTGGAGCAAACCTGGGCTGTACATTGCACATCACAGCTGCAGGACCGGCGTGTGGGGAAATAGTTGAGCTGAGAGCACACAATGCGCGCAGAGGTGCATGTGCACGAGGATGACTACGTTCCCTTAACCCAGTCATGTGACGCTCACCCCACAAATAACATCGGAAACAGGAAGGTGATGTTGAGAATATGAGGAAATGCGGAAGCAGTGTAATTGGAGTAGTAATGAGCAATCAACACTAATCAACCCACGAAGGCCAATCGGCGGCAGCTGACAACTCTGCATGCAGAAACCTGCAAAACGGGATAGGGGAGGCATATGAATGCAAAGAAAGTAGGGAGGTAGCAGATTGCAAAGAGTGAAGACCTGACACAGCAGAGCCAAGCAGACAGGCAGCATAATGGCGGTGGCACACAAAACGCACGATATGCCATGTCCCAGAAACTACACATGACAGGGCTCTGCAGGATGCATGCCAGGAAATAGTAGGTGCAACGTGCAGAAAGAGTAAGGGAAGGTCAAAAGGTAATCCATTGCAGGCAAGAGTAATGCAACACCAAAGGCAACAGCGTTGCAGTGCCAACGGTAAAACACGGAAGATAATCCCCAGATACGGCCGCACAGACACACCCTATGACATCACCGGGTGTACAGCACAACAGTATAAAGTGTGAATGCACACAACACACAGCCGTGTATTCCCAAACGCCGCACCATAGGTGTAAACACATGGGGAACTTTTAAAATGTACATGTTGGGTGCTGCCGTGGCCGAGATCCATCAGCATGTGTTAGAGACAGACGGTGTTGTGGAGGAGGGTGCCGACAACTACCGTAGGCCTCAGAGGAGAAGGAGAGTGTTCAGACCAAGGGTAACCTACCAGGGGCTACAAGACCTGGAGATAGTAGAGCATTACAGGGTGGATAGGGACACGTTACAGCAAATAGTGGAGCTGTGCCGGCCACGCCTGAGAACAAGAAACAACAGAGGGAGCCCATCCCAGTGGACACAAAGGTATGTGTAAGCTTGCGAATACTGGCCACAGGTACCTTTCAAAGGCCAACTGGGGATATAATGGGCATCTCACAGGCATCAGCATCCAGGGTACTACACCAGTTTCTGGATGCCATGTTACCACATGCCAATGAGCATATATACTTCCCCAGATCTCAGGAGGAGTTGGCTAGCAATATGTGCCACTTCCACCGTGTAGCACAATACCCAGAGGTACTGGGTGCGATAGATTGTACGCACATACAAATCAAGTCACCACCTGGGGAGCAGGGTAGACGCTACATAAACCACACGGGATTCCTCTCCATCAATTGCCAGGTCGTGTGCAATGCGCAGGGCATTATCATGGATGTGTGTGCTGGCAGCCCTGGAAGCTACCACGACTCCCATATCTGGCATGCCTCACAGCTGTACCAGGTATTCACCAGGGGGGACATCCCACAAGGCCACCTTGTGGGGGATGCTGGCTATGCACTGGAGCCGTGGATGATGACTCCCATCAGAAATGCACACACACACATGCAAGAACGCCATAATGAGGCACATGCACAAACCAGAATAATCACAGAGCGTGTGTTTGGGATGCTGAAATCACGGTTCCGGTGCTTGGATACATCCGGTGGAGCCCTGCAGTACTCTCCAGGCACATGTGCCCACATATTCATAGTATGTGCCATGCTACATAATATGATCCTGCGGAAGCAGCTGCTGCAGGGACATAATGGTGAAGGGCCACAAAGCCCACCACAACTGCCAAGGCCAGTCCAGGCACAGAGGGTTCAGGACCATGAACACACTGTGCCAGCCCCAGTAGGCAGACGGAGGCGTACCCAATATGCCTATGCCCTGGCAAAGAGGGAACATATAGCACATACTCTGACAGCGTAGGCCCCATGGACTGACACCTCCCTACCTGCACACACAGTGAAATGGATGGCACACAAACATGACCACCCACAAAGTGTAACTTATGGGTGGCCCCATGTGTGACTCCAACATAGGCAGCACCCAAACACTGTACACCCAACAGCCAGCGGAGTATGGAACGCCAACACCTGAACCGTACGCGGGTCCTACAGCAGACGGTGTTGCTGTATGCTGCCACGTTAAGCATAAGGTGTATACATATAAACATGTATATATGTGCATATACATATATGTAGATAGATATAATTACATATATAGAAATATATGTACACATATACATATAAGTACTACAGGTAAGACAGGGAATCAGA